>NW_026623474.1:0-43068 GCF_030028575.1 Malurus melanocephalus
GGCCAGCTGCTGTAACACTGAAGCCCAACAGCATTTAATGACATACATTTTCATTCTGAAACAAGATTGGGTTAACTTTTCCAGTTTGAGGTGGAGAAGAAAAAGTAATCCCTTTGGTAAAATCTTAAATTTATTGTATATTTAAAAAGAAAAAAAAAAAAGAAATCTTTATCGCAGTTCAGCTGTTTGCAAACCCAATTAAATAAGTCAAGGGACTTCTGTTTTGAACCAATGCTTTTGGGTTCAAATACATAAAAATATTTTGTGTATTCTGTACTTTAAAAAAAGACTACACTTCTCCTATGACCTGATAAGGTCAAGAGCATAATTTTCAGCCCTTGGAATGCAAGGAGAGTATCTGGTATCCATTACTAGCCCAAATGTTGCTTTTCCAGTTTCACTCTAATGAGAATTTGTAAAGTTATGGGAGCAAAAGTTGCAGCTGTGTTTAAATAAGCCCTTGTGTAACTGATTGTACTCTCAGAGTTATCTCATTCTCCAAGAAAATTCATCAGCTTTGGACAGTATTATCATTCAACCTCTCTTCTCCAACACACATGCATCCAAAAACAACAGTTTTGCCACACACACTCTACTATTTGCCCACTGACTGACAATTTGCTGACAATCTGCTCTCCCCATCTGAATCTTGTTAAATAGGAACTTTCTGGTCAATGAAAGATGCTTTTACTTTCCTGAGTCCAAGGTAAAACAATCTGCCAAGCATTTATTCTTCAAACCTGCAAGAGTCCCTCTGAAGGTTAAACAAATCACTCCACATAATGGGTGGCTTTTCCTTTTGCATCACATTCCATTTACTAATATCAAATTCTTTATATCAATTAATGTGTCCCACTTCCAATTAGATGCTATTCTATCAAACTACAATTGTCCTTGGCAATTTTCCTGTTTAATTTAACAGATTCTACTATAAAATCTGTCCCCTAAATTCTACATCTCACTTGTAGAGATTGCAGCCCACACTGCTCTGTGCAGCCTTGTCAAGGTCCTGACAGGTGAACCAGGTTTCAAAGAGTAAAATAAATACCATCCACATTCCAGCTGGAAATCTCCAAGGAGACATGCTGCCCTTTGTCCTGCACATTTACCAAATTGATTCTGGCAGTTACTAATAATTTACAACTCAAAGGAAAGAGCCAAGCCTGACACTGCCTGCCCAGTGTGCAAAACAGTTTGTGACATAGGAGTGTATTTGCACTGTTTAAAGGGAAGCAGATTAATACAAACCCATGGCAAAACCCATCCACACCACGGCAAAAATAGTGTCAGGAAAAGGGACACTATCAGAAATGTGGTGAAGCTGAAGACTGATGAAGTTTCTTAATGTGCTTCCAGTCAATCTCTTAAATGATCCCATTGCCCCCCCCCAGTTTTAAAAAAAATTGACCATGGGGGGAATAAAATGAATTCAAAACAACTTTGTTGTGAATTGGATCTCTGAATTGAGCTGGGGTTAAATGGTAAACTGATTTTCAGCTAACTGCTTCTCGTGTAGCTCATTCTATTGAATGCATGGCTGCAAATCTGCTTGCTCATATTGCTGTTTCCTAGGCTGGAGTGACTATTAAATTTTGTAATTAGTGGAGTGTAATTATTTCCTGTAATGGGCTGTAAATTCACATTATGCAATAAATCATTTTTATGTACACTTAAGGATTCATTACTCTTCTTAGCAACTGAATAGCATATTTGCTAAGCACAGAAATGTCCAACTGGCGTACCTTGTAGGTCATTGGGAAAGCATTAGTTGTTCCCAAATGAACCCTCTTTGGTGAGGGAAAGAGGTTAGCAACAGGAAAATTGTGGTCCTACCACTATGGCTAGAAATAAGACTTGCAAACCTGTTTCAGCAGGGTTCTAAAAAAATATTTGCATATCAGTTCCACTGGGATCATTTATTGTCCTCATTAAGGCTATTAAATGCTTTCTTAAATCATCTTCTGAAATAATAGTCAAGGAGTGAGAACTGGTGTTGTGACTAAAGATTTGTCAGCCAGGATAGGAGTGAGACAGCAACAGAATCCATGGAACTGCTAAACCAGAGCCAGAAAAACTCTAAGCCTTCCAATTGCCTTGCCAATTTTGTACTTTGGGAGGGTAAAAAACCCCTGAAAAGTCTGGTGGTATTCTCAGTAGAGACAATGAGTAAAGTTTATTATAATATTGTCCTGAGCTGAAGACTCTGCACTGATGTGGTCTTTAATTTGTATCTCCCTTGGAGATATCCTATTTGTCACCTCTTAGTCAATTAAAGGAAGCAGGACCTCAGAGTATCTTTCAGCACTGCCACCAAGAAATGAGAGTGCAGGAAAAAGGGAATTGGTTCAACAAAGAAAAATAAATCTTAAAGATTCAGCACAAAGTTTGTAATCCATGTCGTCAGGCTGTTGTCAGAATCCAGATTCTGTCATATGCTAACCTAATATTCCTATAGCATGCATGTGCATGTGTGCCTCCACCACCCAAAGATGGTCCATGAGAGGTAAACCAGTCCAGAGACACCTGACTCCTCAGCAGAATTGAGTTTTATGTATAAACAGGCCAACATTGTCCTTCACAAGATGGAGGATTTCAGTAAAAAAGTAATTCTAGCATTTTTCCTATAGTACTTTTATTGCAACCTTTCCCCTCTCCACATTAGATCTTATCCTGCGTATCTCCTCACTCGCCATCAGTGATAAAAGCAAAACTTTAAGAAGGGTCAGAATCTCTTTTCCTTGTTGCTGTCACTATTAAACCCTCCTTTACTGAGGTCCTGATGCAGCAGGACTGGCATGCACAGGAAGCCTCCCTGCAATATTTATAAAACATAGATAAGATACATGGCTCTAATTAAAAAGGGATAAAGCTAAAACAGGAAAGAAGAAATCCCCATCTGCACCTGAACCATTCACAATTAGTGTTGTCCAGATGTCTAAAATGTGCATGCTGCAAGAATATCCTAATACCCTTCAAATCTAACATAGACTGTTAATGATTGCTTTAATTGGGAAAAAAAAAATAAAAAAGGCATATCCAACAGATAGCAGTGATTAACTACATGCCAATAAATGGAATCTGAGAATTAACAGATTTGCTGGAGAAGCTGCTGCAGAGCAAACCTTGAAGGCTTTAGTTTGTGGCCAGCAAGGATCAGCTCCCTGCTTGTCTCAGCCTGATCCTTTGCATGTGATTAACAAAGGCGAAGGGAAGCAGCTCCAGGGAGCTGTCACAGTGACAGATAGATGGCTTTAGACACTCTTTGCTTATGCTGTGACCAAACTCCAAATCCTAGTGCTGTCCACGAATTTACCCTGTCCCCACTGGGCACTGTCGGATCCCATCAGCTTCGTTCCCGTACCTGACGGAAATTCCTGTCCAAACACACAAACGCCTTTTTGTTCCCCGGAGGCTCCGCTGGCACAGCTGAATTACCTGACAGAGTCTGCTTATTGTCTTCACACACTGAAGGAAGGATCTGGACCAGAGCCAGCAAGTTGTAAATAAATACCTCTTTAATTTTGTTTTCAATATGTGCTGGCATTCAAAGTGGCTAAGAAGGACTTAAATGTAGCAAAAAGTAAACTGCTTTTCAGAAGGGGGACGTGTCGTATTTCCAAGTAAATGTGTAAAGTGGTTTTCTGTATCACTTCCTCTGTCTACTTTACAACTCTGTAAAATACCATTAAATATAAGGTACTTCTTCTGAGATTCTTGTGTTCAGTAAAAGGGTCAATAAGAGGCTGTTATGGTAACAAACTCTTTTTCCTTAATTGCTTATCTGTTTATGATGCAAAGCTTTCTCAAGGACTTCTATTTCTATAAAATGCTTTGCAGCAGAATACAGTCATAAAATATTGATAATTATATCTAATTTTTAGATGAATGAAACTGTATTTCTTCCCTGTTCAGAGTCCAATTGGAAAGAAATGTTTCTAAGGTTATGGAATTGCCCATATACCAGATACTAACAAGAAAATTAACTCTATACAAGATAAAATCAAGAGAATACCCTAATAAAAAAGCCCTTCCAATTTCAATATCTTTCAGTTACATTTACTTTTTTATCCCACTAAGGCTTTCAAAGATATAATGACCAATTCTTGTTCTTTTAATATTTTTCCCCCTGTGTTCTGTTCTGGAAAATGTCTCACTTTCTACTTCCCTTCATATCCTTCTATGCCTGATTTTATTTTTCATTGCTCATCTATTTCTTGGCAATCCTCCACTCCCCAGGGAGTGGAGGAATCTAATGATTATTTAGGTCCACAATTCCAAACTGTAAAACAGCTTCTGAAGCCAACACCTGAGCAAACATCTTTTCTGGGACAAGGTAAGGGCATGTCAATGAGAATTTTTGGGTCTTTTAGAATTCCTTTAATGATAAAAGCTCCATTGCTCCAAAGCATTTCTGTAAAACCTTGCTAAATTATATTAATTGAAGATAATAGGAATCTCTGGGCTGCTCTGTTTCACAGTTCAAACCTCATGTGTGGCTATGACTTAACTTCATAACTTATCATTAGCCAAGTAAGAAGCTAAGAAAATCTGTCCAAACAAGTAATTAAAAAGTAAATCATACCATAAATTTGCTCAGGATTCCTGAAGAAAGAGGTTTAACTCGATGGAACACATCCTTGAAAGAAATTCCATTTAGAAAGGGAACTGCCTCTACAGCTCATCACAAAGATATAAACAGTATCTTGCATCAGTCTAGAGACTCAGATTTCTTTTTAATGGAGTAAATTACTAATCACCTCCTTTTGACAACATTTGTATTCCCATATAATAAACAGGGCTATGTCAAACAGGTGGTTCTGTATTCATGATTTTTTAGCAATAGATTTTCCCAATTATCACAGATTATCACAGAATATTCCAAGCTGGAAGGGACCCACAAGGATTATTGAGTCCAACTSTTAAAYGCCTGGCAGGAAARGGCCTTGGGGTGGCCAAATTAYAACTCTTCAAAGAGTCCAAGTAAATTCTAAATATTAAAAATACTAAAATAAAAACCAGCCAGTCACAGCTTTTAGGGTGAATTTATTCTCATGATCCTTCTGAGATATTTTGGGTGTTATTCTAGCCAAGCAAACACATGGTTTATTTGAAGTGTCTTTATATTTCTTTCCATTTAGGAATTTTCTGTATGAGGAAGAATTTTGTTTGACCACACATCTCTTCATTAGATGTCACCAGCTGGCACCAGCTGGCAGAGTGGACAGTGAGACATTTCACAATGAATGAAAAGGGGGAAGCAAAGAGGAGAAAACTTTGTGTTGCAAAAGATGATAAATTAGGACAGCTCTGTCTCAAATTCACAGTTAGTGTAAGATAAAATGAGCAGGTTCAAAGGCAAACCATAAATCAAACTTACAAAAGTGAGGAATTCATACACAAATGAAATCTGTTGACAGCAAAGCCAGCGTGGATCACTCTAAAACAACGAAAAATGTAAGAACAAATCAGAAACAAACAAAGGTTACTGTTGGGAACAAATACCTAAGAAAACAGTGAATCGGAATACAGGGTCTAACTTGATACTGAAGCAATCCTGTCTGCAAGGAAAACAAGGGGAACATTTAGCAAATCTGTGACAGCACAGTGGCACACCTTTAGAAACCTCACAAATGCAGACCAATGATTTTAAACATTTATATTCTGGCTAGATAGTGGCTAATGCTCTGACATGCTCTGAGGCATCTTAATTAGCCATATACAGATTAAGCTAGTAACTCTTCTCTGTAACAGATCTTTAAAACATTTTTGTGAACATGCTCCTGACTTTCTCTTGGAATGGGGGTAAACAAACTATTGCAAAATTTGAGTATAATACTGTTTTAAGCATTAGAAGTTGATAGAATTTTCATAGAGTATGTGATATACTTTGTTTTATTCAAAAGTGTTCACACAGTGCTCCAGTCTACCCTCCTTGGGCTTTTAGATAGAGTTGCTGGAAATACAGACACTGTGTTCACTGGGATATTCTGAAAATCTGTCTTGAAATCAGATCTGTGCATGGCTGATTTAACCCCAGCAAAATCTAGCTAGAGACTTTCACTGATGTCATTTACAGARCAGGTAGCACCTTTAAATAAACTAAAAACATATCTAGCCTGAATTTTTATTCTGGGGCTGTTCATGAAAGTGTTAAAAGAAAGGAAAAGTTCCTTTCCTTCTAGAGAAAGCTGCAAACATTTTATTAATTAAGTATAAACATTGGGGAGAATATTTCTGATTCCTAAATTGGGGAACATGTTTAGAATGAACCTAATCATGGACACACAAATTCACACACAGAAGTTGGAAAACTGCAAGCCAGAGTTAAAATTAAGAATGAACACCATCAAATATAGAAATGTGCATTCTAAGACACAGATATAAAAGTCATCCAACAAGAAGACGTAAAGAAAGACCAGGATTTGGGGAAAATATTGATTTTTCTAGTGGTTCCACAGGACAAGCTAAAGCAAAAAGACAACTTCAATCCATCAAGGAGGAGACAGCTCCAGCCTGTGATCTGCTGCAAAGCAAAAAGACCTAAAATAGATAGGAGGCTAAACCTGATTTCATTTAAAGCCTATTCAAAATCGGAAAACGTTTGAGGTGCTAGCTCTTGACTCACAGCCCCTTACTGCTTCCAAATCTAATCATATTCTAATAAATGGTCCTGTGGGCAGAAGTGTGTTTGTCTCAGTGATGTATTGATATTTTTTCCTCATTTTGTGTCTGCCAGCTGATGAAATGTTGCATAACTAGTAAAATACTTCATCTTTAGACATATTTAATGTATTTAGAGGTGTGTATGGTACAAGAAAATGTCAGTTGATTACAGAACAGTGATGATTTTCAGAGGTGTCCTTGTCTCTATGCTGGCATCCCTTTTAAACTCACTTAACTCTGTGTTTTATTCACACTTTGCTTTTTGGTACTCTTAAGAAAAAACTGAATGCCAAAAGGTTTTTAGTGATTATCAGCTCTTACAACACTTGATTTGTAAAAGATTAGACCAGAACTGCCTTTTTACCTGCAGCTGGCTCAGATGGAGGAACGAGATCCCATCCCTGGTGCTTTTAAATGCCCATCGTGGGGCTCATCTGCCTTTCCCCACACAAACCAGCTCTGAAAGGTGAGAGGTACCCAGAGACAACACTCAGAACAGCAACACACCCGTGGGGAAAAGCTGAGATTGATTTTTTTCATCAGGACTAGGGGTTTAGCATTTACACCGTTTTGCTTGTATTGCAGCCCTCTGCACACGCAGGACGTTCACAGTTATTATAATGGACATTTCTCATCTCTGTTTGCAGAACGTGCTGATGGCTGTTTATTTTTCTGGAGACTCAGCTGTTATTTCCCCTCTCCTATGGAATGACAATGATGCTATTTTAGGTAAAAGCTGATCCTTGAAGTCAAAAGACTCATTTCACTAGGGCCCACAATACATTTCTGCTCTCAGCACACTGATTTGCTAACTTGAGACTTTTAGAAAGACAGAGCATTTCTTGCAGAGGATTTGGGGCAAGGTTGATGAGAAAATTCTGCAGTAAGATAAAACCTTGTCCTATCATCCACTCCCTCCTTGAGCAACACCTGTCCCCAAAATGAAAGCCTGATAAACTCTGAATTTTAGGATAGCAACTATTTTACCTCCAACTCCTCAGCAAACTCACAATGTTTTCCAAATATTTGTATTTACCCTTCCAGATGATCCATTTAAAGACACAAATATGTTTTACAGCCGCATAAATAAAATGCTGGTACTAAAGTCAGGGCAGTTGTGGCTTTTTTGCTTTCTAGGATGGGGAATCATATTTTATTTTTTCAGCTGAACATACCAGCAGGTACCACAGGGGTAAAGACATCAATTTCAGCCCTCCTTATTGAACCTCTGAGGAAAACTTGGACTCCATCAACCAGGGGGCCAGGCTGAAGGTGCTGATCTCAGCCAGATACTCTTTTCAATCCACTGCTGGCTCTAAATAGGATTCTGCTGAAAGTAAAGAACAACTATGAAGCTCAGAAGATCAGCCCTGCTGCGCTTTTGTGCAACTTCATTTTCAAAGAGAAAACCAATTGATCACTCGAGGCAGTGGAGTGTAACTCTCAGTCTCTCCCACTGAAATCTATCTCAGATTCAGGGTCACTACAAGAAAGCTTCCATTTTTCTTTTCATGTGGGTGGAGGAAAGCAAAAATGTTGTGTGTCCATGTGCATCTGACCACAGACACAACCCTCAGTGCATCAGAACCTGTTTGGGTCAAAGAACAGGGGCTGCATCTCTAACAGAAGGTACTCTCTGAACTCAGAAGCTTTCTGCAGCAGGAGAGAGTAAATCCATAATGTGTTTAACAAGTTGTAGGTTTTCCCAACAGCTCCTGAGCGCAGCCCACGATTCCACCAGAGCAATCACTCTGCTGAACATCCTTCTGCCTCCCAAGTCGTGCCTAAATCAATGGCTTTTTGTGAAAATGTAGCAGAATGATGTATGGCTGAGGGTAATAATATCTGGGGGAAAGATATAAACCAGTAAACTGTTTCATCTTCTGTCACTGAAAGAGTGGCCTTGATGGAAAGCTTTTTTTTTTTTTCTCCTTATAATAATTTTTAAAACACAGCTTCAGCTATGGCCTTCTAGACTGTGGTATGCTGACCCTGACAGGTGCCCACAAAAACTGTTCTGTGACTCCCATCCTCAACAGCACAGGTGAGAAGAAATGTAATGAAAGGCTGATCTGTCCAGATAAGGGCAGGGAGAGATCACTCACCAGTTACTGTCACTGGGAAAACTCTGCTTGGAGAGATAAATTTAGTTTATTACTAAGCACATCAGAATAGGTTATTAAGAAATAAAACTCATTAACTCATTAATAAAACCCTTTCCTGGGCTGTGCAAATGCAGAGTTGGATTTATTTTTCTGAGGTTTGGTAGAGATGGTGGGTCTTGACTTTTACTGAATTTTGATTTGTCATATTTTGAGGAAATTATCTCCTTCTCTTGGGAAATGATAACCTTCCTCTTTTTAATATTAGAATAAAGCCCCTGTTTCTAACTGGCTGGGATGAATCCAGAAATACTCATTCCATGCCAATATCCTAAATCTACTTTTCTCATCTGACACTATTAAAAAAAATTCTTTATGTAGATTATTTCCTCATTTATTTATTTTTTAGGGCTGACCTATACCAACATTCATCTGAACACGTTGATCAACATAAGCTGCTCTCTGTAATTAGACTTTTTTTTTTTAAATTAAAACAAATTAAAGGAGTTATTTACATGAAATCAGTTTTGCCACTAAGAAACCTTTATTGGTATTTACATGATTGCCTGCTGCACATTTGCTTTCATAATTACACACGTGTTAGCTCTTAATGGAATGAAAAGGGCACTGGGACCCAATGTTTTTAATCTACTTTCATTTACATCCCAAAGTTGCCGAATTGGGGCTCAGCTAAAGGCAGTTTTTCAGTGGGACGGTGAGCACTGCTTTTTTCCTCATCTACTCTTGAAGCTTCACTTGTATTCCTACCTATTTTCAAGATAGGAATGGAAAAAAATGGGAAAAAAGGAGAAAGACTGAAAAAAAATCTAAAGGGAAACAAAAATATTATAGTAACTCAATGATAACTAAACCTCCTCTGCAAAGAGAATGTATCTATACCATGGCAAACAAAAAGAGAAAAGAACACCTGCAGCGCAGCACAAATCTTCTGGAAGTGAGTGAAATTCTTTGACAGAACAATAGACTTTGCCACAAAATAAAATCTTTTTTTTTGAGGAACTAGTTGTATTCATAGGACAGTTTGAAACTTCCTTTTTTTTTTCCATAGTAAAATCATTTAAAAAGAGGTCTGCCCTGCAAAACTAGAATCTCTGAAAAGGATTGATTGCTAGGTTTATGTGTTGAAAAAATGTAAAAAAGTAATTAGGGAGAAAACAATGACAGCTTGTTATGCTTCAGCTGAGAGGAGAATGTGCTGTTGATACCCAACTGCTGCAGTAGTTGCATCCACCCTAAATACATCCCCTCAGTTAGCCTGAGGTGGGAATTCAGCCTTGCTCCCCTCTCTGCTGAAATACATTAATCCATCTATGAAGAGCCACTTGAGCAGCAGGACAACACTTTATTTACATGAGAGGCACATAACCAATGCCTGGAGGCACCTCACCAATGTTCAAGAAATGGACTGACTCCATGAAACGAACTGCATTCAGCATTAAATAGTTCTACACAGGATTAGTTAAAAAATAAATAAAAGTAAAACAACTCAAAAGACAAAATCCCACAGCCCACAGCCCCACTCAAATGTCAGGGAGGTTTGTCACAGGATTCCATCGACATCACTCTTGCATTTCATGATGCAAGTGATGACCCAGCCTCAGAAATCCTACTTGGGAATTTCGAACATTTTCAAATCAACCAGGAACCTTGGCGGATTTAGATGGACTTGGGTGTCAACTTTCATGGTGAACAAGTATTCGCCTCTTTGGAAATTACAAAAAGAATCATAAAAACGTGGAATGCTTGGTTTGAAGGTACTTTGAATATCATTCAGTTCCAACCTTCTACCATGGGCAGGGACACCTTSCACTGCCCCAGGGTGCTCCAAGCCCTGTCCAGCCTGGCCTTGGGATCCTTCAAGGGATCCAGGGGCAGCCACTGCTGCTCACAGGGAAGAACATCCTCCTAGTATCTGATCTGAACCTCCTTTTGGTTAGAAGCCATTCCCCCTTGTCCTGTCACTCCAGGCCCTGGTAAGTTGTCCCTCTCCATGTTTTTTGTAGGCTCCCTTCAGGTACTGGAARGCCCCAAGTAGGAGAGTGGGGGAGAGAGAGGGGTGGGAGGAAGAGGAAGGCAGAGGAGAAGGAGCAGGATGAGGAAAGGGAGAGAGAGGAGGGAGCTGTGCATGAGTTTTATTCAACAGAAGATAAAAATACACTATTTACTCCCTCATCCACTTCTACGTGCCAAAACTGATCATAATATAAAAGCAGTCTGTAATTTTTTTTTTTACCATGCTTTTTCCAAGATAAAATAAATGGAATTTTCAAGTATTTCCAGCCAGCTCTCATTCTAAGCGGCCATGAAGTCGTTTATACAACCAGCCTCAATTATCAGATTTTTCAGATAAACAACCTGTGAATTATCTGTATAAAAAGTGGAATTCCATCACTATTTTTATGATTTTAAAATAGTACAGGTCATTGCAAAAGTTAGCCTGCATCTGACCCTTTGTGGAATTCTGTTTTCTGGGACTGGACTTCTATCATCCTCAAGGATATGGACAAAGATTTTAGAATTTTGTGGACAGTCAACCACATTTTGGTATTTACATAAAGAAAACCACAGAGAACAATAATCCAGTGATAAAAGGTGGCAAAGAGCCCTGAAAAATTGTTCTATTTGATGCCTTTCTTAGGGGGGCATCTCTGAAAGCTGAATCTGTTATATTCACTGGCAGCTTAGGGGTTATTGAGGACCAAACCAAATTTATTTTCAAAATTCATTTTATGGAGACATAAAGCATCTTGCACAGTTACCAAATATCACGAAGCAGCCACCCATTCCTGCAAAGTCTCGAATCTTCCAACACTCCTTGAAGGTCATCAATCAATAATATCATAAAACTCATGATTACATTTCCTATATACATAAAATATGAGTTGTTTACAACAGCCTGCTTGTCAAGAAATTAAAAGTCAGCAGAGGTTCATAAAGCTGAAAGTAGAAGGAGCAGTGCAGATCTGAAACATTCCATAAACACCCATCTGTCTATCTCAGAACAAATCTTGGCTGGTTAGGATGCAGAGGAATAGATGGCTCAGTTTAACTGGGATTCAGAATTGTCCCTGCAGCAGCACGGTGGATCAGAGCCCAGGTCACACGTCCGTGGGCAGAATCTCACTGGCACCAATCTTAAAGATTTGTCTGTTTAATATCATGGAAAGAATCACTCCCAGGCCTTTTCCAGGAGGAGAAGGAAATTCTCACAGGAAATAGCAGCAAATGGTAGCTACGGCATAGGAAAGCAGAAGAAATATTAAATCAGTGAAAAGGGCCAGCAGAAAATAAATGAACAGTTTACCATGGATCCACCAGGTCTCTGCAAGAGCCAGGTGCTATTTTACACACCTGGCTATGGAAATGTCTTTCAGTTTTATGCTGAGAATGTCGAGGAATTAACTAACAATATTCATGAAAAATCTTGTTTGCTATTTAATCAGCTGAATAAATAGGTTTGATTGCCAGAGTTTYCCCCCCTCCACCCTCCTGCCCCCTCCAAATCTTTTTTCAGGGGTTTCAAYTGCTTACTAATATCTAAAGTTGCTTTTATTTTATGCAGTAGAAGGTTTTGTGACACTTCTGTGTGAACCTGACATGGCAGAGGATAAATATAAAAATAATGGAGGAAAACTCGCAAGGGCAGGGTTTGAATACAGCTCACTATTCAACATCTTATTCTTTCTGTTTTAATAACCTACATAAAAATAAGGTAGCCTGGAACTGCCTGCTACCCATAAAAGAGTTAAAATCATTATACAGTATTAAACTCTGAGAATTAACTCTGGGGATTAATAGTGTTCCAAAATATACTGGTTTAAGTGCTGAATGTACAGAATAACAGAGCAAGCCATTATGATGGTGCCACATCATCTTTTGCAGATTATAATTTTAAAAGAGAAAGCAGTGCAGGAAAGAAGAGAAGAAAACCCAGCTGAATGAACAGAGCCTGATTTGGGCAATGATATAAAAGCACTCACTCATTCCAGGCTGCAGAGCACAGTTTGGAAGGCCTGAATCACTACATCCTGAGATTCAGCAGGTCTCAGAACAAAACCCCTCTGATTACACTGAGCTGAGGCACAGCACTGCTCAGAACACTCCAGAGAACTCTGGGGATGAGATTTCTCTGTGCACATGAAGCAAAAATGTGTTCAAAAGGCTCGCTCAACAGGAGGACTCCTCCATGGGTGGGGGTAAGACATCTCTGAGAGATTTTTTTTTTTTTTTATTTTAATACTTCAAAATGAACTGTGATGTGATGAAGACAACTGCAGTGCTAAATTTGCATTTCAGTAYTTGCTCCTTAGTAATATATTGGCTTAACTTTTAGGGTGTCAGAGAAGCTTTAAAATTCACAAACTTGTATGCCATGGAATTTCAAAGGCCTCCTCCTCTGCCTGAAATGTCATCTCATCAACTTTGGCTTAAATGCAATCCTACACTGCAGCTCTACACTGCCTGGAGTTCGATCAGCCACGGAAGGAGCTGCTGCTCCTAGGCAAGGGCACCTGAGAATTTTGATAAAATATGAAGAAAAACAATGAAATTAATAAATAATTAACATGCAATGGAAGTGTTATTAAATCAGACTTGCATTAGATATGTGCCTACTCTGGTTCTTAGTGTTTTTCTGAGATTTTATATGTCTGAGTTATTCGGTTTTTGCATTTTATGTGTAGATCTTTGCCACAAAAATGTTAAATTTTCACTGCTCTCATAGTGTCTTTTGAGCTATTGTAAATTAATGCACATATAAATGTAAGCAAACGGCAAACCCATTCTTTTTCAAATTATCATGAAATATTACTATAGTTAACTGAATTTATTCCTATTTGCAAAATCTCTCTTCCTGCAGAACAAATTGTTTCAGAGCTCACCCATGTATAAATTAGCAATATCAGTGTTGCAAAGAACTAACTAAATCTAATATTAGGTCCACAAGACCTAAATTCCTGCTTCTGCATATGTACAAGTAATTAAAAATGATTTATAGAGGCTGTAAAAAGATGAGAACCTCCCATTAATACTGTGGACATCAGAAATGGGAGAAGCAGGTTTGGAGAGGTGCAGGAGATCTGATATTGTTTCAGCATGAAATTATGTAGAGGAGCTCCTGACAAGCCACAGCATCTCTGCCCCCACGGAAAAGAGAGAAAACTCTTCTGCTCCTCACTGTAATTCTTGTTCTTTGTCATCACCGTGATTTTCTAATGAAGCCACTTTGCTGCTACTTTTATTCCTGAGACTTCATTATTTAGTAAGTTCACCCCGGAACGTGACCAGTGCTGATAGTGAGTGAACTCACATATTTCACGTTCAGAGAAAAGTTTTGCAAACTGGTCATAATTGGTTTACAAAACACAGTTTCATGAATTAATGTCACTGAAAAAATATTACACTTTGAAGACGTGAAACATCATGGCAAAACTCATAAATGAACTTTACTCTGGCTACAAAACTTGGAAAAAGATCCTCTCAAGATCCCAGCCTAACCCCCTCCCGTAAGAGAGAATCCAAAATATCCTGTGTCATACACATTATTTTTTATCAGATAGGGAAAAAAGTGTGTGGGGGGTTTAGTAGACACTGCTGCTAATTCCTGAAATTAAAAGTACAGGGTAAGAAAAACTGAAAGTGCAACTGAACCTTTTAACATCTACATCCTTTTTGATACTTTTAGGGGATCATGACTAGTCTTGCTACAGGTCATGCTGTAGAAAACYATATGGTGGGGGATGAGAAAGAATAGAATGACAAGAATAAATTCCATGTTAAAAAAARCAGGAAAAAATGAGGAAGTCAGAAAGCAGAGGGAAAAATGAGCAAGTAAATAAGAGTTACTTGAGACACAACTTTGCAAAACAAGTTTGTGAAAGTCTGAAGTGACCCTTACAACAAGTTGAGCCTCTCTGTTTTAATACTGGGTAATGTAAACAATTCTCAAATGGTAAAATATGAGTAAATGTAAAAAGGGAAACTAGTTGCTTAATAGTAAGGAATTTTCTTCTGCTAGAAATCAATGAATATTAAGAATTTATATTCAATTTTAATCTTCCTGTACTTCTCCATTTGCAAAATTTAACTTTTTTTTTTTTTCTTTATAAATCTGTCCCTGAAACTGCCTTGGGTTTTAGCATATGATATACATACAATTCAAATAGCAACATCACTAAAAAGAGAGAGGGTTCATTTTTAATAGTGCTTGGACAAACATCCTTTCAACAGCATGCAGAATGCCCTAATGATGACAGCAGCTGCAGAAGCAGGACCATGCATCTGGAACAGGTTTTGKTGCTTTTAATTTCTAATTTTTTCTCCTTGACATTATCTGGAGCTGAGATCAAAGCCCTGAGGGAAKAATGCCTCTAAAAGTGAGGGATGGGAGCAGAAAATTCTGCTTCCTTTATTCACAARGATTTATATTCTTCTCCTATCGGAGCTTCACTGTCCATGCAAAATGGCCTTCTCCTTTTCCATAAGTCTGGGTTCACCTACAGGTTTCATGAGGAGACTGAGGAACAGGCTGGTATAAATCCTAATTTTTCCAAAATATCCTGTGCCATTTACCTGATGTGACATTAGAAATATCTGAATATTCATTATTTCTCTGCTTTATGGAATTTTCTACTTCTAATTGTGTGAAAAGCTTTAATATTTTGCCATCTTAAGAACTGTTGGTTAGAARCAATCAGCTCCTGGCAGTACTTTTTCAGAGAGCCATTAGCCCCATCCCATATAAAGAAACACATCTTTAATTGGTACTTTTAAAATTTAAAAAGATAAAGTTGTAGTGCACCTGGTGTGTTAAACACCTTTTTTAAGGTCATCCTTCCTTCTGGTGTCTTCCCTGCTTTATTCCCCACATAGAAAACCTGAATTTTAAAGTAGTAAATAGAATTCCAGGAATGTTTGTCTCTAATCTTTTGTATAAAACCACTGAAATTCAAACGTATTATGTAAAAGTGAATGTGGATCTGAGCAAGCTTTTTGGAGGTCTCTCATCACAGGCTCTTACAGAAATCAATCYGCCTTGGGATAATAAGGAAAGCCTGCTTATACCTTAATAACTGCTCAAGAAATAGGAAATGGAAGCTGTGGGTGATACAATCCCTCAGGTGCAGCTTTGTCATTATTTTATTACAGTGGCCTGTGCTGGAATTGGRGTAGGTAAATGAAATCAGCTGCTTATTGGAGAGAGTTAGAGAGGATCTGAGATCCCTTTGATCATCATTGACTTCAGGATTTCCTTTTCARTGTGTGAAGAAAATCACAAAGAAGTGGCTTTTTGAAGAAAGACTATGAATGTGATGCTTTGGATTTGRAATTAGGGGGTTTTTACATAATTTTGTGTGTTGTCTGATCTGTYATTTTTTCTGTGGAATTTCTGAGGTAACAAATAAACTTCTTCAGGTTGATATTAAACTCCCATATTGCCAAAATTTTTCTTGTGTGGCTTAGAAACAGGATCTCTTCTACCTTGGAACCAATAAAAGCACTGCTGTCAAGGCCTGAAAWTCGATTCATTTGTCCAGGGTGCCAAACCTCACTGCTGTGACTGAGTTTCCAGACACCATGCTCAACAATGCAGGCATAACCCAATTCTTATAATTAATCACTAACAACTCATTTCCTTTGATTACATTTCTTTCCCTTGCCCAACACATCCAGAAGAAAGAGCCAGGACTACTCTGTTCAATTAGTAATGAGCACAAGATAATCTCCATTTAATRGCATGTAACTAATGACATCTAAATGACCTCTGCTCCTCCGTGCCCCTGACTTCTTACATTTTTGAATAATGACTTTCTCAATCAAACCTTTCCTCATAAGAAGATTACAGCAGCATGAGCACAGACCCAGAAGAGGAAGGAGCTGTGATATAAACATGAGCTGCTGTGACTCAGTGCCCACAGCAGGTCACACTGAGCCACTGCCTTCATCTGACACAGCACCTCTGCCAAACCTTGATTTCAAGAGTTCTCCAGCCCTCAGACGTGTGAGCAATTTATGTCCTTCACTCTCTGAGCTGAACTGCTGAGCTACCCTGTAAACTCAATTAACACTGAGGATAACTCTGATTTCTTCCCTGACTGGTCACCAGACAGTAGCTGAGATCAGTTGCCATCCTGGGGAATATACGAGCTCAAATAAGTACTCTAGATATTCGTAAAAAACAAACAAACAAACAAACAAACAAACAAAAAAAAACCAAACAAAAAAAAANAAAAAAAAAAACACCCAAACAATCAGAATGTATAATTTTTTAGGGTGCAAGAATCTCAGGATTTTTGCTCCCAAAATAATTTTTAATATACATTACCCTTGTCCTGTTATAGATATATCTAATTTCATACTCTCAGCCATAATTCTGTCTCTGCCCCATGAATTACCTGGAATAAATCCACATCTTGCTAGGAACTGTGGTGCAGAGTGACATCCCACATTTCAAATAAAGCTGTGGGAAGACAGGTCTAATTTTGTCTTATCTATTTTAGTTGGTCAGCATGATGATTTTTTAATAGGGCTTTTTTGGAAGATCTAAAGGTGAGTTACCTAGCTATTAAAAGCATTTTTATATCCCCAAATCCTTCAGAGCCCTTAAACCCACACATCCCTGAGGCAAACTCTATTAAGTTCACAGACTTCTGATGTCCAGCAACAGCCCTCTAAATCTGCAAGGCTYAACACCTCACAATACCTCTTTAAAGTTCTCATAGCCCTAAGGCAGCGCTTTCCATGACAGCATGGCCAGAAGGCACAGGGACAAGGAGGAGCAKGTGGAATATGGACACAGGGAGATTTCACTGCACCAGAACAGGAAAGTTTGGCATTGGAGAGGGAAGCAGGCAGAAAAGAGCAGATGCTCATGGAGTTTGCAGATGCTCCAAGCATCCCTGTCCTGACAAGGAGAGGTTTAGCCTGTGACACGGACACAAAACAACCTCTAATTCTGACATAAACATGATTTGATTTTTCTTACCTCTTCTGCAAGACAGGAAGAGCYCACTCAGCCTTCTCGTTACAGCTAGGATAATGACTGCAGAGTGAAAGGATGGAACTCAATCSAAAATGTCACAATAATTCAGAAAATGGGTGTGAACTTAAGATTTGACACTGTTGCAGTCAGTGAGCAGGCAAAACACATGGAAGAGGAGAAAATCCCAAGTGTCCTGTGTGATCAACACCATCAGAACACAGAGAGGGAAGAGTTTCTCCTGCTTCTCCCCAGAGGCAGCAGCTCACACACCAGAGCTTTCCAGCATTTATATTTGAGGATGTTGCAAGGAAGCAAAGGATGCTAAAATATAGTTATCAACATCAGCTAACACAACCAGACTCTTCAGCTCTTTGAGGAGACCACAAGCAACAGCATTGAACTTTGCCAAAAAAACAGTGTTTCTGATTACAGCTGAATTAGTGCAAACTGCTCCCAAACTTTTTGGTATTTCCTGTCAAATTAAAACTGAAGCTGGAAAACTGATCCCATGAGAAAAGAAAATTAATCTTTCTGCCTATAGCTCCAATCTTCAGGACTGCATAAATGCCCTGGTTGAAAAAAGTGGTAGATGAAAATGGACTATTTAGATGTGGAAAAAGAGAAGAGTTTATAAAAGAAGTGCTCTCTGTATATTCCACATGAGGTAGAGTATCCTTGATCACTACAATAATGGCATTATTGCATTATCTGTTCTGTGATTCTGCAAATAACTCATTTTCTCTCCATGTTTATTGATAATTGTGACAGAAGATAGACCAATGTACAGCTTCTCAGCCATAGCAGTTTTATTTTCTTCATCACTAGCAGGAAGTAATGCCAGCTGGAAAAGAAATTACCACCAATTCCATGAGACTTCCAGGCAAAAAATATAGTGAACACAAAAAAAAATCCTACCAGCAGCTCTGACATGCCAACACAAACATCCTGGCACAGATCACAAATACATCTTTACAAATATACACTTTAATTATGCCATGTACTTGGCCAATAAGCAAAACTGAAAAAAAAATAAATAGAGCTATTATTTTTTCTGCAAGAGTAGATCTWAAAGGAGGTAGAAGAGGATACAGCTCCTTCAGAACAGAAAGCCAGGAATCTACAAGGAGAAAAATGCAGGTCAGATCTAACCTGTGATACCTGCCCAGTATATGAAATAATACAGCAGTTCATGYCACTTCAGAGGAAGCAAATGCCATAATATAACATCACAGACACACTGATAGGCTTACATTAAAAAAAAAAAAAATCATCAAGAGATAAGGTTTGTTTGACATTGAGTCTGGGGAACTGTGTCTGATGGCTCTGGTCTAACCAGATGATGGAAATTTTATGAACTTGGACAGCAGAGGTTTTGACTTTGTGGGTGAAAGTGTGCAGCAGAAACGGTTTCATTTTATTCAATTCATCGGAGTATTGATTTCCAGGGTTGATGATTTATTAAAGTAACATTTGGTACAGTTGGATTTTCCAGTAATGATGATGCTGTTAGTGACACTGAAAATAAATCACTGTAAACCTTTAAAAGAATACGAGTGCTTAGCTAACAAATTGGGTGTCCTGGCTCTGGAGAAGCYTGGGAATTCCTGCTAAGTGATACAGTGACCCTTTATCCCTGTGGAAGTGTTGTCCTTTTTGACACACTGGACARAGGACAAGTTTATTTACACATACCAGGGAGTTCATAGCCTCATGTTTTACCTACATAGTCTATTGAACATGCAAGGTGTGAAGTACACATTTTATTTAACTTATTAATTACAAAACAATTCTGTATGAAAATCAGTGATCTAGCAAACTGAACAACAAGCCACYGGTGCAAATGCTTAGCTATYTYGYGCGGAATAYAGCTCAATAGTTTAGAAAATCCCTRGGCACTCAGGAGAAGTTTCTGTGTCCCTAAGTAATCTCCTGCGTGTTCACTGGGCTGGTGCCTCCCAAATATCTACCCCTGAAGAGGCTGCAGCTTCACAGACCTGGAGGATTTCCCTTCCATGGCACTTTTCCACTGTTTTATCTGCTGACAGCAGTTTTCAGCATACACCTGTTTAATTAAAGCTGCACTCAGAAGGAGGCAGGGCTTCTCACCAGGAAAGGAGTGCAGCCAAGGTCATCAAGGCCCCACACACAATAAAGCTYCTCATCAGGCTGCTACTGTGTAACTACTCCATGTAACTACTCCGTAATCATCTTGAGGCTGCTGGGATGTGACCTCCAATAGAACGGAGACCATCCTCTGTGGTAAACAAAGATGCAGTAAATGGTCAGTAGCATTGCACATTGTGCAAATGTATTCCTACAAGCTAAATTACCAGAAGTTAATAACTTCACAAGGGGATCATGATTTTTTTTTTTTTTTTTTTTTTTTTTTTTTTTTGTATTTTTTTTTTTTTTTTTTTTTTTATAATAAACTTTATTTCCAAACAGCTTTTTTTTTATTATTATTTTTTTTTTTTGTATGTGTGTGAGAGAATAACCTTGGTGAGCATAATACACAACAAGTAATTCTGCCTACTGATATTGGCACCAGGTGTTCCTCACTAAAATTTTCTCAAATATTCTGTTATTAGACAAACCTGCAAATGAGCTGCAACACTGAGAAGAAATTTGTCACATTTAGCCACAGCCTTGACAAGAAGTTTGAGGAATCACCTTCCCTGAAGGACCCAAAATTCCCTGCTCCATTGCTCTGGGGTTGTACTCAGGAGGTGACCAATGAGCTAAAGCTCATTTAAAGATTTACCATAGAGTCTCAACACCTGGATTAGACCAGAGATTACAATACAGAGGAGGGATCAGCATCCTTTCAGGGCTCTTTCATATTTTCCATATAGTCTGATAAGTCAGGGACTGATGTTTCAGGATGTTAAACAAACTTTGTAAAATTATTGATTAAGTCTAATTTCTTGAAAAAGAGAGGCAAATCAGAATGAATTTTAAAAGATGTTTAAAAAAAATGGCAACAAATTTCCCCATTTCTTTCTCAGTTTATTCTTGATGGTCATGCACATAGGACAGTTCTCTTGTTTCTGACCTGTGTAAACCTCTCTGATCCCAAACCTGACTCCTCTCTTAAGGTGAATTTGTCTTGGTAAGTGCTTGACTGAAACTCCTATTGGACTGAAGGGTGACCTATAAATACAAAGGAGTTCTCCTAAGAACTGGGAGAGATCCTTTCTCCCCTTAGCACAGGCATCACTGCAATCATCAGGAATTACAGCGGAAGAACAAGAGCTAGACAGAAAAACATAAACAGATTAAAAACAGAAGTGATTATTTTAGTAATTAAACATTTCTTAACTGAAATTACATGAAATGCAAAAGCAGCGTGAAAGGTCAGAAGAGATTTTTCAAAGAGTGCTCCAGAGGAAGGGAAATGGGAGGGGGAAAGCAATTAAACACAAAGACAGAAGGTTATGGTGCATAGAAGATTATTGCAAACAAGTGGCTGCCAGCCACAAACTGCATTGTTTTGAATGTTTAATTAATAAAATAATCTTTTTCATTAACCACTGCCACTGGGGAAGATAGATTGACAAAAATGTGYGGGAAACAAAACAGACACATTTCTTAGTCCTGTGCATTTACATATATGTAGAAATCTGAAAATCAATTTTGTTTGTCTCTGAAATTGTAGGATCAGAAAGAATACTTGGTTATTACTGACACAGGTCATGTTTCCTTTAAAAAAAACCACCAAATTTGCCGACACAAATGTTTGGGTAGATTATAAGATGCACTTTTTTCTTTACGTAATGGTGTGTAATACCAAAGGTAGAAATGGTAGCTGACAGAAGCAAACAAAAAACTGAAAAAAAACCCCCAGCACTTAGAAATTCCAGTTCTGAGACAGGGTTTGTTAGAGCCGGATTTTAATAGTGCCAAGGTTGTGGGTTCAATCTCTGCATGGGCCAGTCCCTTTAGAGCTGGATTTGATAAACCTGCTGGGGTTCTATCCAACTCAGAATAWTCTGTGATTCTGTGAGCACAAACAGGTGATAATCATGTGAACAATGCTCTCTTTTATACCCATGATAAGAGCTGAGACTGAAGGTGTTTGATATTCTCTTCTGAGAGGGTAACACTGAGCGAAGCATAGAAGGCCAAAGGAATTGAGTGAAGGGAAGTTGTGCAGGTATTAAATCCCTTTCCCTGTGCTCTCTGCTCAGTTTTGCTTTGCCAACACAAAATTCCCCTTCTGCCTCCAGCATCAGCCCAAGAGCAAAGCTGAGCTGCTGATCAGAACTCTGACACCATCCGTGATTAAAGCAAGGCCTTGATCAAAAGCAGTTTTTTAGACTCTCAGCTCACTGTTCTATGTGACTTTGTCACACCATGTGAATCAAAAGCCCCACTGGATGTTGTAAATAAAAACACTTTAAACAACAACAACTACAAAAAGGAAGAACGAATCTTTGATCAGGCTACAGTTAATTGATTAAAATGTCCATTTCATTGTCCTTTCATGTCTAAGCTGCAGTAAACAACGTGAGGGAGCAGAACTCAGCATGCAGCAGTAGAAAGGAGGCCACGAAGGAAAGCCTGGCAAGTAAACAAAGACTAAAAAGAAAGGAAAGGAATAGATTATAGAGAAAAAATACAGAAACACACTGTGCTCATGCCCAGAAGCTTAACCCAATTCTCTAGCTATGCCACTGAAAGGCAGGGGAATYAATAACCATCAGCAAAACACTGACTCATATTTGCATCTGTTTTTCTCACTGTAACCATATGAAACTTTTCCTACCAAGCCCACAATGTGATTTGTGCAAAACTAACCTCGTATAATGCTTCCAATATGAAATGGATTAAGTGCCGGGAAAGGATATTGACTTTCATTCTTGGGAAATCTGAAAAGAAACCTTGTCTTTGGTTAACAAATAAACCAGGTTTCCCAGTCTGATGAAAGTTGAATTGCTACAGTTGCAATTCCTCTGTCACATGAGAGGTATCAGGATGGTATCCAGGTTCCAAATATTCTCARAGACACTCGGATATTTTAACAGCAGCAAGGGCCACTGAAGCCCTTCAGGATGCTGACAAGTAGCCAATTTACAGACTCCTTTTTTTCTGCAGTGGAAGAGGGCCACACAATTCCTTCTCCTGCTCCCAGACAACTCAGCACACTGAGACTCCAACTTCTTTGAATCTCTGTAGAGTCAAGGCTCCCTCCATGATTCAGACAGAAAGCTTAGGGACACTTCTCTCACCAAATTCCATCATTTTTAATTATCCCTTTCARCCTTACTGTTAAACAACTTCGTTAAACAACTTCATTAAACCATTATGTTTAATGCTGGACATAACATTTGCATAAAAAAAGAGCAACAATATTACAGAATGCTACTATTATTCTTGTTTGCATTTTTGCTTTTACCTAAAGAACATCTGTGAGAAACCTTAAAAGCATAGGATACTCAAACAAAATGCTTAAAAATTGAATTTTGTATGTTAAGGCATGCAAATCAATGTGCACTGACAGACAAAGCAGGTGGGCATGAGGCAAATGAATTGTGCCTCTCATGTAAAACCTTGGTTAAGTTTTATCAAAGAGGGTAAAAAGCTACTACAGAGATCCTAACTGTTTTATCTTGCTGAGCTAAAACCATGTAAATTTAGTGGTTTCTAATGGAAGTAATGATATTTTTCCTCAAGCAGCATGAATGACACAGCTGTAATAACATCCCACTGGTGTCACTGTCCGGGCTTAAATTTAAATGGAGTGACATTGCTGTCACTTATACTTTCGAGTTGCTGTCACTTATACTTTCAGTACTCCTACAGTGACTGATGTTTTGCAGCCCAAACATCCATCCCAGTGCCAAGTCTGATCTCTTTTTTTCCTCATTTAACAGCCCAAATGCGCATCCCCAGTCACTAGTTGGATTTTGGGTTATYGCCTCTTGCTCGCAGTGCTTGATGTACGAGCTCTGTGTGAGTGGCTGGCTCCCTTCTCTGACAAACATCAAAGCACCACTCTGGAAACCCCGAGAGCTGCCCAATATCCCATCTGACTCTGACTGGGATTCAAATACAAAGCACTGATCTTGCCAGCACTTACTGTTGCTTGGGAAAGAAGTGACTGCCATGGATAAAAGACCCAGAGAAATCCACCCAGAGTGGATGCACTGCCATCACTCACAGCACTACATTAAATTATTAAGTAGTGTTGGGGTAAATATTAAAAATTGAGATGTTTAACAGGTGCAAAATCTAGGAATATCAGCTCCAGACATAAGATGACAATTTGCTTAAAGTATTCCACATTTTCCTTTTCTYCTCTGCAACAGTGCAAACAACTTCTCCACCTTGGAAAGGCAAACAAACAGCTGTGTGCAACATATTTAACAATAGACCACTAAAAACACTTCTGTTTAAATAGTCAGAATTGCAGCAGCAAACCTCAAGATAATATGGATTTTTTATGGAGCTTTTATGGATCCATTAGCTTGAATAGCAGCTGAATTTCTGAAGTAGAATAACAGATTTGCATATATTGCCTCAAATTTGCACCTTGCAAGGTCTGTTTGCTAATTTTGAAGGATGAAGGCAGTAATGTAATACCAGAGTGTGCCTGAATAGTGCATTTTAGGAACTGTAATACTTTTTATTCTCTCCTCTAATTTATTAATGTGCCATACTTCAAACAGCAGGGGCTTTTTCAGTCATCTCATTGAAGTGTCAAAGATGCTTAGTACAAACATTTCTAAGATTTCCATTATTAGACTGTTCATGCATTTTATTTTGGCAAATAATCAAATCATGCATTTCAATTTCATTTTAATGTTCAATTCACACAGAGTATTTTCCCATGGTTTTCAAATCTACTAATACTAGTCAGGCATAGTCCACTGGTTGGAAAGAGTAAGTTTACAAAACTTCATTCCCACAAGTAATAAAAGTAATTTCACTTMAATAAACTCACTCCAGAATAATTTAAATTTTTTTAAATGCAAAAAAYGCACAGTCCTCCTCTCTTCTTACAGGAAAAAAAAATGTGTGAAGGAGGGTAGGCTCTTACCTAAGTGCAGTCCAACACTGATAAAAATGCTGGATTTTTGGGATAAAAGAGAATTTAAACMAGGAAGTTTTTCAGAAATATCATATAGGACCTCCTCTTAACTATTTGGTTTGTGGTGTTTTCTTGAATGCAAACAGTCTACCAGAGTTTTATAAATATAAATGGATATTTTCTTTGTTACAGAAGAGTAGTTTTTTAAACTACCAATCTATATATATAAATAACTAGGGAGAAAAACAAGATTAAAAAAACCTGAGACAAGCACAAGTAAATTGCCAGATAATCTTTAAAGATTGCACTTTAGCTAAATTACTGGTACTGATCTTAATTACCCAAATGGCTCCATTAAACAAATGAGATGTCTGAGAACCACACAGGAATGTGCATTCTGATTTTGCTCCCCAATTTGTTTGATTAATATGCTACAAAGCTAATTAATCTTTGGGGAAAGCATGAGAGTTGTGCCTCCTATTGCGCAGGTTATCTGTTGTTAACAAGTAATACACCCAAAAGAACTTCTAATCTAAAGGGTGCATTCATTATTCACGTGTCTTCCTTTTAATATTACATTTTAGGACTGCGTAAATATTGCTGACCTTTCTCTTGAACCCAGCTATTTATAGCATAAATCTGAACATTCAARAATATACCTGAGAAATTGTGAAGGCAGATTTGCAAAGTTCTGCTTTAGGAAAATTTGAAATATTGTCATTAAGTAAAGAACTGAAAATTACAATACTCAGGTTGGGGACTGGAATTTTCCAAACAGCAAAATTTCACCATGAGTTTTTTTGCCCCTAAAGCAATGACATTCCTAACTTTGCACACAATATAAACCCTGAAGATGACCTGATATTTGCTTGCAAACCTGTCATACAGAAGACCACTGAATCATGTGATGACATATAAATTCATTCAGAATATGCTCCATGAAACAGGAAAATTCTTTCCTCATTCTCCTGCATATGAGTTGAGCAGAGAGCCTGAATGTGAGACAATAGGAAACAGCACAGCTGAAAGAACTGTAAAGAGCAGAAAAATCACTAACAAGGCTTGATAAAGTCATCTTTAAATGTGCTGGGTTGGAGGGGACCTTAAACACACCCAACTCCAACCCCTCCGCCATGGGCAGGGTCACCTTCTACTAGACCAGGCTGAAAAATACAGCCTGTGATAAACTAYTAGAAAAATTAGTACAGATTAGCTTTGCTATTCTCTACTAAGACAAAAATTTGACTTTCTGAGACTGACAGAAAAATACCCTTTCAAACTATGTATCATGAGTAAAAACTCATAAATAGTCTGAAAACTGCTGTCTGCTACAAGAAACAAGGAAGTTTTTGAAGGAAGTGTAAACACTTTGAGATAAGAAAAATGCCCTGATGGAATCATGATGTTTGTTTGGCCAAAACAAAACTGACATGACAGGCATGACTGGGAGAACACCAAAACCTCAGTGAAATGAGGKGAGAATGAAGTAAGAGAAAGGTTGCATCACTGGAGAGTCAAGGCTTTCCTTTGCCTGTCATGACAGGAATGTGCTGCTCAGGGTATTTGGAGAGGAAGAGAAAAGGGAGAGGTCCATGAGGTTCATTCACACCAACACTGTGCTCCCAAGAGAGCCCTTTCCTGTCCCTTTTCCATGGTTATGTCTGGTTTGCTGCCACAGATGCAGCAGATCACAGTRAAGGATTTTAAATCTTTTCAAGCTGTAGGATTTGGGACAGCAAGGTCTTGCATTTCTGTCATCAAAAGGGACCTCCCATTATGCAGATCAGTGTAAGATTCCCACTGCTGTAGTGCTACAGTTTTTGTAAAACATCTCACCCTGGCAGGGGCCGCCAAAGGATCCCAGCAGAGTGATAAACCAATGGCTTTCCATAGGACTTTAGCTGTCAGTTAACCATGAACTCTAAGTTAACTATGAAATTTAGAAGAAAAAGGACCAATTGATCAAAAAGTGAATTTGCTTATTTACAATCATCAATATAATKACATGCGTTGTAGACAATAATATTTCTATAAAATTAAATCATCACTCTACTGYTGATGAAAATTTTTGCTTGATAGCTTTTCAATACAAGGAGGTGTAAGGACTAATTAGCACTGTGAACATGCACATTCTGCTAACTTTTAAAAATGAAGTTGGGGAATTTCCTCACAGACACTTGCTGCACGTAGACTGTGTGAAAGTGAGATATGTGCTGAGCTTAAGGGCTAAAAATTTAAAAAGTCTGCATTTCCAGAAGGACGTCTATTCCAAAAAAAAGGAAAGGTCATGATCTTTCTTCAAAGATGCATCGTGCTGAATTGTATTTGAAATACTTGAAGAAATAAAGCAGAGTAAGAAATTATATCATCAASATGTTCCAACTACTGATGAGATTTAAAGCATATTTTTGGCTAGCAGCCAAATACAGACTACCACATTCAAAAGCTTAGATCTAATTTGTCATATTTCTGTCAGAGGGATGTTTTAACTGCCTGYGGAATATATGACAATAGAGATAAAAACACCAGATGGGATCAGGGCACCAGCTTACTAATCCAACTAAAAGCACTTACGGGAGAAAAAAGTCAGAAACAATCCTAGTAAAAAAATTATATTCTGTAATCACAAAATAAGCCCTTACGTTATGCAATGTGCCCTTGTCTTTTGGAGCTTTGAGAGAATTTCTTAGTCCATTCTATTTTTTCTCTCTAATCTACATTAGCCTGCTGAAAAAACCCAGCAACCAACCAACCAAAAAAAAAAAAAAAACCAAGAACGCAGTTTAATACCTTATTTAAAAAAAAAAAAAAATACAGTTTTCTCTCATTCTGAGCTATGTGTGACTCCAGGAACACACTATCAAGCTTACAGGAAAAGATTTTTCTTTTGCAAAACACACCTTTGCAATTACAGAAATTAATCCCAAGTTTTATCAACTATATTTGTGTGCACAAACAGAAACTCATTTTCAAGCAAAGAATCCTAATAATTGTTTCTAGTTTATAAGAAAAAGCTCTTGTAATAAAGAAGAACACAAACACAATCTATTAAACCAGGAGATTTGTTTCTTCTGATTACAAGACTCCTTTTAGGATAATATCTCCACTTTTGCTAAGGTCTGTTCAGCTGGAGGAGACTGAGGRGASACCTCATCACAGTCCTCAGCTTCCTCATGAAGAGAAGAGGCGAGCAGGCACTGATCTCTGTTTTCTGGAGACCATGATTTTGGATATTTTATCTTTTCAACTAAGATTTCACAATGCTTCAGTGGAGATTGGAGAGATGAATCAGTAAAGGAGCAAGAAAAGGGTGAAATGCTAGAAAAATGGAGGAAAAAAAGGAATCAAAAATATTAAGTGAACCAGCACTTCAAGTTGAAAGGTTGAAAAGCTGCCATCTCTGATATAACTGGAAGACTCAGAATCATGGAAGTTACTTAGTCAACTATGAAAATAAAAGCAATGCTGCCTCTTGTTGAGAAGGCACTGTCTGCCAGCATGTCTGTAAGTAGGCAACCTACACAACCTCAACCTACACAAATCCTTCAAACGTGGCATGAAAGAGGGCATGCTTGGAAGGAGGAGGGAGAAATGCCCACATCAAGACCTGTTTGGGACAAAAATGGGCAGAGRTGGAAGCTGTAGGGAGGAAAGGAAGGTCCGAGTGCAGATTGGGCATAAGAGAGAAAAAATACAAACAAATGGATAAAGAAAGAAGGTCAAAAAGGGGAAAGGAATTAAGAGAATGAGGTGTGTTGTCTAAATGTCTCACCTGACCGACATTTGCAGGTAGAAAAAGCAATGCTGAAGTGGATCTAGGGGTAAGGAAGTTTTTATGGAGCAGTTAAAACCGCATTCTTATGTTCACAGGAATCCCATTTCTCCAACAGCTGAGTGCACAATCAGGCTGAGATAGAARCTTTAGGAAGAATCATGGAACGTGTCAAACAAAGCTTGTGGGTTTTGGGTTTTACAGCTCAATCAAATCACTTTCATTCTTGTTTTGGAAATGGCCACCTGCTCTCGATCTTTTCAGACAAGCAGTAAGTAAAGAAAAAATGGACAATTGAAGAGCCTTTCTGAGTCTGACCTATCTGATAGAAAAGGAGGAGCGACCAAGGAATGAGAAAATAACTCAAGCTGCAGTCATAGAGGAACAGACTGTGTATATGAGGAAAAAAAATTGGAATTAGAAGTAGAAGCTAAACTAAAGTTAGCATCTGTCAGCCAGCAAATCTTTGGCTTTGTCAGATTCTGTAATTTTCATTCCACAGAGGCTGACAGGAGAAAAATGGCACCTGGCTGAGGTGAAATGCTTCGTTTTGAGAACGTCTCCTGGAAATAATATAGACTTCCGTTAGCTTCATGCTGCAGCACAAGTATTTTAGTGCTTTTTCMTGGAAGGCTTCACTTTGATAACCCTGACTGCTGCTGGCCAGAATTGCAAAAAAATCTCACTGCCCAGGGGGAAAACAGAGAAGAAATGTKTATGTTGCATCCTTGTGGAGATACTGACCATGTTTTGAAACTTTCCCAAAAAATAAGGCAGTATATCTGCCAGTAAAGGAGGTKCTTTATGCTCAGAAATGTTTTTCTGTTTGTTAAAAAGTAAGAAAAGGTATCTGGCAGCAAATGATGCCCAGATAATTTGCTGGGTGGGATATAAAAAAGCTCTGACCTCTGCGGTGGTGAGTTAAGTTGTTCATCCACAGAGGCAGGTGTGTGACACTGACACAATAAATATATAAATATACATGTGCTAGTGACACGTTAACCTATTAGACTGGATACAGAAAAACCTGTTTAAATTTCTAGTAAATAGGTATTTGTCAGCAGAGCAATGCAGGAGATATTCTGCCTTCAAAAACACTATCTCAAAGTTTTATGCTCAGCTCATGAAGACTGCCCTATACAGCTGATTAATCCAATTTGATTTGGATTTATGAGCTCACCAAAGAGAAACATCTTGAAGCGAGTGGCACCTGCTGTGGGGTCTATTTTAAAAACTGTCCTAGCAGAAGAGATTCATTTTAATGAAGCACTGAAGAGTACGCCAAGAGCGATATTGGCCCTTGTCAGGGTACAGAGTTACACATTATTATTGCTCTGCAGTGTGCAGGAAGGCCAATCTCCAGCAGATGATGAGCACAGCCACGGGCATTTACAGCTCTCCAAAGCACCAACACGGGGTGCTTGGAACAGCCATCTGCCACCCTGCAGTTGGTAATTCCCTGGGGTGGCAGTGATTCCCTGGGGTGGCAGTGATTCCCTTGGTGTCAGTGATTCCCTGGGTGTCAATGATTCCCTGGGGTGGCAGTGATTCCCTAGGTGTCAGTGATTCTCTGGGTGTTAATAATTAATTCMCTGGGTGTCAGTGATTCCCTGGGTGCCAATGATTCCATGGGTGGCAGTGATTCCCTGGGTGTCAGTGTTTCTCTGGGTGTTAATAATTAATTCCCTGGGTGTCAGTGATTCCCTGGGTGTCAATAATTAATTCCCTGGGTGTCAATAATTAATTCCCTGGGCGTCAGTAATTCCCTGGGTGTCAGTAGTTCAGCCAGGCTCTCTCTTATCCTGGCACCAAAGTGAGGAACACTTTGAAGAGGAAGGTGTGAATCACCCTGTTCCAGCATCCCCAACCAGTGCAATGCTTCATCTTTGTGGTATTTCAGACCCTGCAAAGCAAGCTGCTCGACCTGGAGAGGCAGTGTCAGCACCAGGGGAGTACACCTCAGAAGGAGGAAGAGATGGGGACTAGAATTGAGGTACTGGGATGGGRCACAAAGCCATCTTCCAGTTGTGACCCCTGCTGGATTGCCAAAGGAAAATTAATCGCACATGTTGCCTCCATCAAAGCACTTTTCCCAGTGCTAGTGTGAGCGATGCCTCAACTTTTCAAAAAACCCTAACCTASTGTGAATAGCACCCCAGTTACTTGAAAGACACAGGTTTTGATAGACAATGTTACCTAATTACTAAATAATTTACATGCCAGAACACCTAAGCCTAGATAAAATGAAGGTGATAACTAATTTGTGGGATGTTTAGGCAGACAGATGATACACCAAGAGTGTATTGAGATGTGTGGAATCCTCCACCCCACAATTATACATCACAGGTATCACAGAAGATATCTGGGAAAAAGCAAATAATTATAACCTAAACCTACCAGTACTATGGGGTTCTGAATTATCCTTGAAGGACAAAATTCTGTTTGGTGTAAATCTGCAGGCTGGAAAGAGCCTGGCAGACTTCAAGGCACATGAAATAGCTTTCCTGCTCTCTATTTCTCAAATGATCAAGGTGATTGTAGATCAAAACTTGTTTCACTGACTTCAGGGCAGTGTCTGTGAATTGGCACTGGGGTTTGTTTCAGGGGCCTGCAGGCAAAGCTAAATAATTTACTCGAGATCCCAGCATCTCTCTCTTTTTTTATTTGTATTTTTCTCTCTCAGTTTCTACTGGTAGCAATATTCTTGCTCCTGGCTAACTGTGCTGTGAATCACCAAACTCTCACTGTGACAGTCAGAAAATGCAGTTCTTCTCTTTCCCCAGACTGACCATAAAGTTGGTGCATTTTTTCCTACCTGTCATTAAAAGCAATCATAGAAACAACCAACCCACCCAAAAAAACCCAAAAACCTCAGCCTCTCTAACTTTGCAATTACATTTTACATGTATTAAATCAGCTAGAAATGAGAGAACATTTTGTAAAGCAAAATCACCCAAAACACAGGGTGTATAAATTACCCTCAGAAAATCAAATTCTGTTCAATATAAATCTGGAAAAAGAAAAGTAGAAATATAAAACTTGATTTCCTACTTTTTGAGAAATAATGACGTACATTTTCAGAGTGTTTAAGGAGAAATTTSTGCTTTGCTTTGCTTCACTAGAGCTACCAAGATTGGATCAGTTTCAAAACTGAGCTGTTTCGAAACTGATTAAGATATATTTGAAAGAATTTATTAAATAGTAATGTAAGAAAAATTACATCAGAGACAAAGAGAGAACACAAGYAGGAACTGGAGCTATTGTTTTAAAAGAAAAATGAAGAGAAAAGCTTTTAACTTTCCAAAAGATTGAAAATGAGCAAATTAGTTATTGTGTATGGGGGGGGGAGAAATAAAAAACATTTATGAAGATGGAAAGGTGAACCATAGCTGYAGTTAGCAGARAAAGTCCAGTTCAATTCAYATACTTCAGATGCAATGAAAGTTTCTCTCCTCACTTAGASCTGTGATCTTTATTAGTGTTTTTGTAGGTGAAGTTGGCAACCTTTATCTGTATTTTGGGGTGATTGTACTATACCCTGGAAAACAACAGTTCATGAAAACCTGAGACCTGTGCACCCCATGCGATCTGTGGAGAGTGCTGACAGCAGAGAAAGGGGCAGACAGCACCAGTAATGCTGAACAGAACTGAAGGAAACAAATTCAGGAGGGTTTTGATCAYATTTAAAAAAAACAAAAATCCAGAAATTAATCTGTCCTATGAGTTCTCCACTCCTGCGATTCTGGAATTCTGCTGCAGTGTCATAGATTTTCAAAGGAGCTAAACAATTCACCTGCTGACAACCCTCTCCTAAAATTAATGGGACTAAAAGAGAAGCTTGCCTCCCTGCCTTGTGTGTCCATTGAGCACTGATCTCTAACCTGCAACAAGCAAAACCCATCAAAGCTCCWGCAATTCTTTCTGCAGCAATGGCTGGGCCAGTGAAGGGTCAATGTATTATGGTGTCACATCCTGGCGGTTCCAAGCCCTGATGAGAGATGGATGGTATTGAACCCACACCTCAGAAAAGAACCAGGCACTTCCCCAACTGCTTCCTCACAAAGAATTATCACTTCAGACAATTGCATGTTTGCTGCATGGAGATCAATAGATGCTTTTTTTAGCCAAACACTCTCTCACTGTAGAGACATCAAAGCTGCACTTCAGTCTTTTGTTAATTAGGTATTAAATACTCATCTCAAGGGATGTTGCTGTAGACCCACTAAGAGCATGTGTGTTCATGAACAGCATGAACAGCACCCCCAAAAAAAAGTTATGTAGACATATAGTAATTACTGTTCTCTMTGATGTGTCACCCACACATTCCCTGATGCATTCCTTTCCCATGGTATCCTGCTGTATCTGGTGAGATTCTCACCTTTAGTTGAAATGATGGATTATTACACTTTTTGTGTCATTTACAAAGCACAGACACACCAGGTACAAATATGATCCAAATAAATATAATATCTTACCTAAAAGACTCTTACTCACCTGTACATGCATTACAAATAGAATTATTTTTTTTTTAATTGCAAATGCATCTCAAAGAAGTTCCAGTCTTAGAGCAATACATGACAAAGACCTTCCAAATTTTACACAGTACCATGGCATTTATATGGAAAAACCCTTTGTAAATCTTTGTAAATAAGATGATGAATATTTTTCTTATGTCTGTTTTGCAATTTAAACGGCAAGTATTGGAATTGGTGATTCTCTTGCTGTCACTGAACATTTTCAAGTCAACAAATGAATAAACTGTAATTGAAAACTTAAAGTAATAAAACAAACTATCTCAAATTTGTTTCTGAATTTTTTCAAAACCTGACTGTGTTCTCACTCCTTTATTTGGTGAAAGCATCCTGCAAGCATACTAGAGAAATCCCCATTTCTATGACCCTYTCCAAGAAGGTGAAATTGCTACTAAACATACCAAACACTTACAGAAGCCATGTTGTTCTTCATGAACCTTTTCCTGCAGAGCAGGTAATGAATTTACAAACCAAGGTTTAACAACTAGGGTTATGCATTATAATTTCATCTAATASCTGGATGCTGGATGGATTTTTCCCTGCTCTTTGCAGATCATGAAAATTACAGCTGTGGTGGCACTGCATACAGAATACTGACTGCTGTACTTCTTTGCAATTATTTTATTTATAAGTATCCTCTCAAGTAAAAAAAAAAACAAAAACAAAGACTCATGAATTCTGATGTCCCTAGAGCTTCACTGTGTTCCTTTTTACTCCACTGTCATTGAAGCTAAGCTTCTAAATATTTCTTTACTCTTGGTATTTTCTTCTTTTGATATTTTTAAAGATACTGATTTCGTCTCACATTTTATATACCTGCAGTCCTGTTTCAATGAAATCACCCTATTTAAAGGCACATATACACTGAGTTTTTCACTGTGCAACCCTCTTACGAAATGCAGAAGTATTGATCAACATAATTTTATGCAGTTCCTTGAAATTATAAGAATCTGCTAAGAGCTCTTAAGCCCTGAAAATCTACATGTCCTGTGGTCTTAAGARGTAAGCTCTGCATGACCTGGGAATCAAAAATTTTCAAGGATCATTTACCTGAACTCTCCTATCTTCATTTGTAAGGTGCTATTTTTCAACTCTGAAGATACRGGTTGCTGTCTGTATTATTCTTGTGTCAGTCCCTCTTGGGAGATGAATTCCTGTTCTGAGTTGTGTTTTGGAAAGGTTCTGCAAGTTTCACTTTTGGCAGAGGTGTGTTAGGRATGGTGTAGAGAAATTCAGTGCTCCCTAATTCCTACTAAGGAGGCAAAAGCTGTCAGTTCTGCACACACAGGGAAACGAAACCTTCCTCCTTGGGCTGGGACTAATCCTGTCAGCTCAAGGGCCCTGAGATGTTTACAGGATGCTGATGGAAAAACCCTCCTCAGCATGATGATGTGCAAAGAATCAGTGAAAGGACACTGTACCAAAAACATTTGCTCCTTTCTCCTATTCTCCCACATCCAGTTCCTCCCCATCAAATTTTTCTGCAAAAGGTTCATCCAGAATAGCTGAGGAAGAGTCTGTTTGGTGAAAAYTGGTCCTTTATGATCCCTCCACCACTGAAAAAGAATGAAGAGTGCCTTCACTGTCATCTCSCATTGCTATAAAAAATCCAGATGAGCAGCTGCAGTCCGAATAGTTTCAGGGATGCTAAAGTCAATGAAATTAATTTGAATAATGTAATATTCCTATCTTTCTCATATTCCTCCTTCTATATCTGAGCTACAGTAGGCAAAGTCAGAATTCATCTTTTGCAAAATGCTGCAGAGTGAAGCAGCTGCCTCCTGATGAGACTTTGAGGAGAGGCACACAAGGCTGCAGGGCTGGAAAGGAAGAATTTACAGCTCTGAGCTCGCCTGCATCACATAACCAGATCATGCAGCATTGCACCTCCTAAACCAGGGCTGTAAAAGAAGGATGTAAACCATAATTACAGGCAAGAGTCAATCACCTCCACAGAAATGCTGGGATATGAATTACAGTTGACCAGAAATTGTGAGTTAAGCCTCTTTCAACCGCAGCCATTAACAACGAGTAAAAGGCCTGCTGAAAAAAATCAATACATAACTRTAGCATTTACCAAGTTCATATAGATTTGTGTTGTTCCTGTCTAATTTGGATGGCATTACCAAGGAGAYATCAAAACAGCACCTGGGAGGCGATTTCCTCATTTTGTTTTTCCACTGAGGAGTAAGATCTGATGTTAACTTCAGATTCTTTGAAAAGGGATTGTTATTGATCAGAGGCCCACAGCTGTGCATGTTGGAGCGCTGTGTAAGGCTTCCCATGTATGAATTCTTCTGTGTGGCTTTTCCTCTTATATTTCATTCTTTGTGCCTGTGCTTTATCACTTTTTCCAATTACACACACACAAAAAAGCTAATCTAAATGATAAGCAGGAAATAACATTTGCAATATCAAGTGGAGTTTGTTTACATTCTGCTTTTTATCTCGAGGGTGCTATTTTTGTTGATGGGGAAAGAAAAAGCCAACAAAACATTGAAGAAATTAAATACAAAACTGAACTACTCCTTCCAAGGGGCAGCCTGAGATCAAATTTGCATAAATAGCAATCCACCTTAAAAAAATCCAAACCAATAGCCCCCAAAAAAACAACAAAATCAAAATCCCTTAAAATATTTTCAATGCCTAAGAAGTCAAGTTTTACAGCAGTCATCTTGCACAAGCTACTGGCAGTGAGAATTCTCTGACTGCAAAGATCCACAAAATACAAAGCAGTCTGTGACCCAAATATTGTTTTACTCTACAACACTGACATTCTTCACACAGTGTAAAAGATTAAATGGAAAAGGAATTTAATTTTTTGAAGGTTCCTCCATCACCTCACCAACTCTCAGTTTCTTCTCCCTGCTTTCTACTGTAAACATTCTGAAAGATAGAAGACAGAGACCCAGAAAAATAATGCAATAGTGCAAGGAGACAGAATTAAGACATCATATGCAAGAAACATAAAGACCAAAGAATGCATCTTTTTTTTTTTTCTTTTAGTGACTTGAAAACAAAGCCAAAGAGGTAGCGTTATACAAAATTTTTTAAAAAAAACCAAACCACACAAACAACAAAACAACCCACATGAGCAAGAACAGGGCTTGAACAGGACCTCAGAGATGCTGAAGTTGTGTGGCACATACATTTACTGATGTGGGAATTTCAGCTAATGATCTGCCTCCCAGGGCTTGTTAAGATTATCTTCCTAATTCTCGTTATACTCACTCAAGTAGTAATTTTGTATTTTTTTCCCCTGTTTAAAGGAAGCCCTACTTAGCCAAATAGGTCTTTACAAAAGCTGCTCTGCCATGTAATCAAAGCATCTTACAAAAGTCTGCTCTTCTAGAAACATCAAATTAGCTTCATTTGAACTATTTCCTTCCTACACCCTTCACCAAAAACCTAAAAGGAAGTGATTCAAGGAGAAACAAGCCTCATGCTGGGTGTGCTGCCAGGGGTAGTCATTGTTTAATTGATCCAAAGGCAATTCAATTCATAAACAGGGTAAAATAAATATTATTAATAAATTAATCTTTTAACTGATTTGGCAAGTGCTATGTGATACTAAAGTATAATTGTGGCAGAGGCTTAGGAACCTTTAATTTTTTTTTAAATTAACATTGAAATATTTTTGATGGATAGGGATAGATGTGGGGTACGCATGCAAGTACTTGTGCACATTCTTCTTTAGAACAGGTTCTACTGCAAGGTAGACTCCAAAATTCAGAGCATCACCAGGAATGCTGAAGATGTAATTTTGATCTYCAGCAAGTTGTATTGCTACTTGTGCATCTCCCTGGGAAATTGAATTCACTGTACAGCCCTCACAGTCCCCCTTGTAGCAATTTCTTCAAGCCAAGCAATAAAAGCTTAGAATTTGTGAAAACAAAGGGGAATAGAACTTGCTGAAGATTGCTCACATTGTGCAAGAAACCCTAATTCCAATTTAGTCAGGGTTGATAAGGCACAGSCCAGTCTGTGGGCTCACCTGGAAGTTGCAGGGGCGCGGAAGTACAGCACCAGAATGATATTTGACATGAAAAAGTTTTTTTTTTCTGTCTAGTTGTGCATGGAAGCACCTTYCTCCCTCACCACCCTCTTATAAAAATGTTCTTAGCAGCAGATCTACTAATCTGACTGGGGAGAATATTTCAGATCTACCAGGAAGACACAGATGATGCATTCTGGCTTCCTTCTGTTCTGCTGAGATGCAGAAAATTCAGTGGCTTTTGTTTCCACTTTGTTTGAACGTGCTGCAATGCACTKTGATGCAAATGACTGAGCTAAAAATGAGTATAATCAGAATATCTCTTTTTTTTTTTTGTCAGCTGTGCCTTAAAAGAACAAACACATTCCAAGTTCCCTTCAGAGTCCTTCCTTCYCCAGTGAGCCACACAACTACTCCAAACATCTTCTCTTATAGTAACAGAGGCTATTTTGGGTAGGAGATGTTTCCTCTCCTACTTCTTTCCATTCCAAAGGTTTTAAAATTAATCTCTTCAATTCAGTGCTCATGGGAATAATGCTATTACAATGGCTAAGGTTAAAATAATGTTTGTTTTAATAACAAAAGCCTTCCCACCTTCTCAGAGCCATATTTTGAGGGATTTAAAGTCCTAAGTTTCTGAAGAAAACACTCTCCTTTCCCTCCCTGTTCTCTCTTTTGCTGATAGAAAGTAATGTGAAATATTGGCATCTTTTGGATGCAAGGAAAAGTAAAAGCTAAAAGAACCCCGGAATTAAACAAAAAGCTGTTAATGCTATTAGAACTGAATCAAACAGAAGTAGCAAACATTTTCAGCCTTTTAACACTTTAATTTCTTTCTAACATTTAAAATTATCTTCTGTGGTTATTAATAATRTTTCTAAACATAAATCCAAGTTCAAGACAAGCAATAACATTTACCCACCTGTTATCTGTTCCTGATGTTCCTGCTGTTTACTTATCCTCTTTCTGCCAAATTGACCAGGCCTGGTGTTGCCACTGTGAGAAGAGAGTTTCATGGAAACAGAGCTTTTGCATTCTGAATTATTTGGTTAATACAACTTTAGCWTCAGCCCACTTTTTACATGTTTATATTCTATAACGTCCAGGGACCTGATATGACTTTTATAAAATATCACTGCACTTAGACCTGAGGAAAAGTCAGACGTGAAAGCCTATCAACACTAAATAGCTCACACGTTACTGTACAATAATAAATATATATGTGCATTATTCTGCTCAGCCTGGCYCATCTAGAGCACTGTATTTCTGTGAGACTGTTGACTGGTGAGGCACACTGAATTTGAAAGAGCTGGCTGAGTGCTCCAAGCACCAGAACATTATAAAAGAGACATTATGTTCASTTTCTGAGAATAGACTGAGACGCAGATTCATTTTGGGTTCTGATAGTCTGAGATCTTAGCAGCGAGCCAACTGCACAGACAAAACCTTCTCCACAAAGTTCTGCTTTTCARATCTCCAGCTCTTTTTGAGGGGTGCAAATGACAGGGTCAAAGTTTGTCTGCATTTAATCTTTCAGTACTTTCCAGCTGTCACTTTAAATATACATATATATATATAGGTTTGTAGATGAATATGTGGATATGTAGCCCCTTTGCTGCACACACATGCATTTCTTGTAATCTYCCATTCAGAAAGGCAGTGATTTCTGTCTCGAGGTGAATGCCATCAGCCTCCTTGGCTCTCAGCAGGCTGGAGCTGAGCCCAAAGGCATTTTTCCAAGCGACTGAGTCTGCCCAGGCTGCAGAGACACCCTGGTTCCTCCTCTGCATCAGGACATGAGGACAAATGTGGAAATAGCCACTACACTTTGGAGGCCAATGAGTGACTCAGGAGAAGCCAAAACACATCACAAAACGGCTTAAAAATACACAAGAGTTCAAGAAAACACAGAYAAAAATTTGTAATTCCCAAATTGCCTTTGAAAAATGCAGTGAAGGTTATTGCTAGTGTTTATTTTATATATTGTTAATGTTTTTATAGACAGAACTATTGGGGTAGTGTAGGCAGTGCACACTTCATTCTATTTTATTTATTTTATTCTATTCTATTTAACTCTTCCTGTGTGGCTCACACTGAAGTCAGCATTTCCCAGCTTTTGTTTTTACGATTCAAACAAGCCCTGTGTTTATTGCTCCTAGAATGAAATTCTCAGTACTTCATTCACAGGGACAGACTTTCCAAGTMCTTCACTTGGAAAAATCTAATTATTGATTGCCAGTCATAAGACACAGGATGAAACATGCTGGAATAGCCATTTAATTCCCAGAGAGAAGCATCTGAAAGGCACGATCACTCCCAGTTTCCTTTAGAAGGACACTTCGCTGTAAAACAGCACAACACCTCAAGGCACACCTGTTCTTACCCTACAGCAAAACTAACCCTGTCAAGGGGACATTTGCAACAAAAAGCATCCATGAGATTACTGAATTTATCAATTCTTACACTGCATTTTAGCATTAATGTCTCTGTCTGTGCACCAGCTTCCAGGCCTGTCAGGCCAGCACATCTCATCACACTTTCAGCGGGCACAAAATGACATTTTCTTTTCAAATGTCATCATGTGTCCTGAGCTCCATGAAAAAAGTGTATGAGGTTTTCATCTGGGAAGATAGAACCCATGTTCAGGCAGAAAAGCAATATAAAAATCAATCAGGTTCCAGAGAATGCTGAAACTGGAAAATAAACTGGTTTCACTGTACATCAGTGATCAGAAGCCATCAGTTTCAGTAATTCTTTATTTATGGAAGGCTCAGAAATTTCCTCTCTAACAAAAAAMTTGCACTTATTAAGTGCAGATAGTAAAGAAGCCTCAGTGACAAATTAAGCCTTGCTAATTATCATACCCACTTCTCCTCAGAGCCATGCACCAGTGATAGTCTGGCAAGCACCATGGATTAGGAGGAAATTCCTGGTATGGCAGAAATGCCAACACGGATGTCACGTCTCAGATTTCACTCAGCAATGCAGTAAAATTCAATACTTGCATTTAAAAGGAGCAAAGAAATAAGTCCYAAATGCTACTGACTTCAAACAGAGCTTGTCAGTGTCTGTGGAGATGCTCTGTTTGTCAGCACTTCTCATTTCTGATGCCAGTACTGAGCCTGCAGCAAACCAATTTCTCTGGTTGAAGCACTGAACAGTGGGGAAGCTTCAGGAGGGGAACAAAAAGCTTACATCACATCCATTTTGCTTGCATTTCAAAGCAAACTTGCCAAGGCAAATTATTTTCAAGGCCAGGGTCTAAGTTAACAAATATATATTTATATGTTATTTTCATTAATGCTCCAGTAAAGATGACAAATGAATAATGCAAGTAAATACAAAATCTACATTTTATCAGAAGTATTGGCTGTCTTCTGCTAAGGTGAAATCTATCTTTCCTCAGATCCAAAATCTATAGTGCCATTAGGGTTTTGCCATGCCATATATCCCAAAGAATAAAAGAAATCAGAAACATTTTTATGAAATGTTCTGCCTTCAAAGTTCTTATCTTCTCTCTGTTATTCTGAAAAAATTATCTCYAGAGGAGAGACCTATGCTTATGACTCAACTTCCAAGCATTCCCATTTTATCAAAAATAGTCCTCTACAATTTAACAGCAGCTACAAGAACTCCCTTTGCAAAGCAGCTGGATGCCAGTGTTCTGACTATAGAATTTAAAAAATACGCCAGGCAAACCACTCCCTGCAAGGCTGAGGTCCTCAGGTCATCCGTCAAACTTGAAAGTGTCAGCTATTGTACTTGTTACAGTGAAAGATATATTACTTTAAGAGAGCTAGAACTCTGACTCCTTTAATATCTGAAATTCAGATAAGGCAAACCTTATGATTTTAACTAACTTGAAAAAAATGAAAAGCTGTTAAGGTAATGATGATCAAAATGACTGAAAATGGCGCCACTGCTCCATATGAAAAATTACGTATTTTGAAGATAACTTCAGTACTTTCAGATTTAGATCCTAAAAARTGAAAATCCATGGGAGAAGCGAAGGAAATGCCTGTCTATGGATGAACACAATTGTCATGTGGATAAGGGTACATTCAGTCAGGTGGAAGCCTGTATTTAACCGAGAAGTTGAAATCACCAGACCTTTTTTAAAACGTAAATGTGTCTTTCCTAACTTTGTTTAAAACTTTGATTTCCACTTAAAAAAAAATCAGAATTATTTCAGTAAAATCCCAAGCTAGTAGGAGGGCATGTGAGAAGATCAGGCAAACTGCCTTCTGAACTTTGAGTATTCTACTTCATAATATCAAATTTTTTGTGTTTCCAGAAAAGCAAGATTTTGCTGTCTCTGAAACACTGCCTTAATCCTCCCACACACATTCTCTATTTCTGCCTTCTGAGAGAATACACTTCCTTACACTGAGCTCCTATCACCTCATGAAGTGACAGAACCACATCTCACCCAGYTCCAGGTTCTTCATGAATATTAAAACAAAAGGGATCGTGGGAAGGAGAGCAGAATATTGGAAAGGACTTTTGAGGGAACCCTCTTAAGAATTACTGAAAATACCTCGTATTAAGAAGAAGGAAACTAGGTCACATYTTCCCTATTTCTTATTCCTTATTTCAGATAAAATATTTATTTTAAATAGTTTAATAAAGAAAACAGAGAAGAACCAAGTAAAGCTGTAACTTCTAAGGAAATATAGTTTCCRAAGCACTTGAGAGGATTTTTTCTTAAGGCAACTGAAGGAGTTAGGATGAAGGAGAGAAGGAATGTCTGAAGAAGAGAAAAGAAGTTTTCAAGAGAGATGACTTTACTTGCATTCTTAGACATAAGGGATTTTTTTTAACTTCACAGAGTGCTGGTAGTGACACTGAGGCATGTCTTTGATGATGGGGGAAAAAAAAAAAAAACCTAAACCAAAAAAAGAAGCAAACAAAAAACTCACAAAACCAAACACAAAAAACCAAAACACTAACCAACAAACAGAAAAAACCTACAAAGACCAACCCCCCCAAAAAAATAAACAAACAAAAAACACACCAAAAACAAACCCAAAAGAAAAAAACCAAAAGAAACTCCAAAAACCACCAAATGACATAAATAGGGACATGTTGTCCTGTCCCTATTACAGTAGTTTTAGCAGTAATGTGCTCACAGAGGCTCATTTGCTGAAATATTTGGCGTCATTTGAAACACCTCCAGAGACACAAAGCCATTAAGTCCCACTTTCATTATGTCCTTTTCCTCMTGTTCTCCCCACAGAATATTTGCTTCATGTCAGTTTTACCACACCCTGGAGGCAGACTGGGCTCCACAGAGTCATTGGGAGCCAGAGGACAGATGATGGTGATTTTTGGGATCACCACTGTTTCCTTTATTGTTTATATTAGAGCAACATGTAGAGGCAATAACTAAAATCAGAATCTCTCTGTAGGATGGTAGAAGATGGTATTTTCCTGGTTATTAATTTACCATAGGTGCTCACAGACAGTAGTAAAATTATCTTCAGGTAGAACATTTTTATAGACTCTGGGGGAAAATATACTCCACATTTATCTGGCAACAACTGCATCCTCCGTGGCTTCCACCAGGCAGATCAGGAACCCTTTTTTACAGAGAATCTGAATAAATCTTAAATAATACATAAACTTTCTGGGACAACATGAATGTTGTGCATCATGTGGGGAACAATTAATGCTGTCTTTTTGATGGKATGACACAGATTCCACTCCTTGGAGAATGCAAATTTTAAGCACAGAGTGATTTTCCCTTCTTTGCTGGCAATCAGCATTGATTTTATCAGTTTTACTCGAAATATCAGGAGTAAAGCAGTCCTGCAAAAAATCAGATAAATCTGCCAAACAAACCCCACATATGTAAATTTAAAATAAAATAATTACTACAAATTTTTGAATAAAAATTTACCCATAAATGAAAATGTCAGACTAGCTTGTTTATAGGTGGAAATTAAAAGTTTGGATATCAGAAATGGATTATTAA
>NW_026623474.1:43138-58297 GCF_030028575.1 Malurus melanocephalus
AAAAACACAAAAACCCCTATCATTTTATCAGCACCAAAATCCATTTCAGACCCATTTTGTGACATTCTCTGAGGATAGCTGCAAGAAAAATATATTCACAAATCACAGGAATACAATCAGCACCCACCATAGAACAATTTTCTTAAAGGCTTGGTTCTTCCTACCTTCTCTACAATGCGTTTTGTATTTCAACTGCTTAAACTACTCTATACTCTGACTGTAAATTTATGTCTACAAACATGAAAGCTGGGATTTTCTCACCTTTTCTCTAAGGAAATCTCATTTTCCTTATATCTGAGAGAATGCTCTGACTTTACAGCTTGAGCACAAGAGAAAATTCCCTGCAGGCACCATGGAATCAATTCCCCAATATTCCTCCCATTTGAAACCCCTGCCATATCAAAAAGGAGGAAAGGGAATGACCAAACACTGAAACTGCACCACAGGGTTAGAGATGAGCTTTACTGAGCAAAACAGGAATGAGAGCAAGATGTTTTCCCTTCCTGTGGGAACTTGTGTGGGGCTGTGGTTTGGATCYGTGGTTAAACCTGTSTGGATAACACAGGGATGTTTCAGTTATTTCTCACACAGCAATGAGGCTTTTTCTGTTTTTCACACCATCCTTCCAGGACAGGTRACCCCAAATGACCACAGGYGTACCCCAGAGCTTATGAGGTCATGCTGAGCTACAAAAGTTGGAAGAAGAGGTAAGAGATGATGTTCAGAGCTTGTCGTTTGTGCTCCCACAGCACCATGACATGATAGAGCCGTGCTCTCTGGGGATGGCTGAGCACCCACCTGCCCATGGGAAGCRGGGAATAAATTCCTTGTTTTGTTTTGCTTGTGTGTGCAGCTTTTGCTTTACCTATCAGACTGCCCTGATCTCAGTTCACTAATGTCCTCCCTTTTTACCCTTAMAAATTGTCTACCCCATCCCAGTGGGGAGAAATGAGGAACTGGGGGAAGCCAAGCTGAGTTCAAGGGATAAATCACAGCACCAGTCCTTGACTCTGTGCGCAAGGGAGTTGATCCAGAGAAAGCCACAGCTCCCCACCCCATGGGATTCAGCAGGCAAGCTGCCAGACCATATTCACACCTCCTAACAGCTCGGGTCAGATTAATTGAGACGAGTTTACACACACAATGGAAGCCAGAGCCAAAAAAAACCTTGGCTGACCTCAAAACGAGGTGCTGAGACCACAGTGAATAATATTAATGAAGMTTGGTTGGCCCAGAACTAAAAAAACAGCACCAGTGAACCACAAATGTGTATGAATGACAAATCAATTTGTTGGGAGCTACTCTGAAATAACAGATTTCCCTCCAAAAAAAGGTCACACCTTCGGAAACCTCTCCTTTCCTTCAGCATTTACCAGGCAAATAATGAGGAATAACTCCTCAGTGCTGCCCCTGTGGGAACAACAACCCCACCACCTCTGACGGAAAACAAAGGACTTGGGATACAAAATTCATAGGTGGACCTTGTAACCCAGAAACTGAAAGCCCTTGGAAAGCAGCAGGCTGTCCTATCCAATAAGCATAAAAACAAGTGGTATTCTTCCAGGAAAAGGGGAGCATAAATTTACAGTAAATATTGTTTGGGATGAATAATTCACCCAGCTCTAATTATAAGTACAGGGCTGTGGAACAAAATTGATGAAGAGCATCCCATAAGCCTCTAATAGTAGCTGAAAAGGAAGATAATATCTGGTATATTTAGTGCTAAATTCTGCATTTTCTGTACTTTCCCATCTATTTATTTAGGAGTTCTACAGTGTATTTTATAAACATGGAACTGGAAGACTGCCTAGTAATGAAATGTACTGGAAATGGRAAATTCAGACACTTTCTGGGAAGGTCACCTGTTTTCCCTGAGGTCCAGGCCCCATCTGTGATACAATTGCCTGTCTTCCTGACTTAGAAAGAATTTTTTTCATAAATTAAAGAGAAGAAGATACAGAAAAAGGGAACCCTACAAGCAAATATAAGCACCAAGAATTATTGTAAAACCCACAGTAAATACAGAGCAACGGAAGGGCTAAAATTTAAAAAATCAGCATCACCATCCTTTCATATTTCAAAACTGTGAAACAGCCGCTAAGAAAATGTTGTAGCAATGTTGCTTTTCTCCTCCTTTCTACTCCTGTGGCTTCAGTGTGTAGATTAGTGAAAAGTGCTGATTTTGGATGCCTCTAAAAATTATTGTACCACCACAAGCTATAGTTTAAGATGTAAGATGAGGGCCCCATGTCACCAAAAAAAAAAAAACCAAACCAGAAAAATCGCCTTCATTTAATTGTATTGTTCCTAATATTAATAGTGATCTTCCACTACTAATATTACTTTTTAAAAAACTAAATACTTGCAAAAAATTTTAGTAACAGTGGAAGAGAAAGAACTCCTGCATTCTGCTTATGGGCAAGAATCTTGTGTTGATCTAATGTCTAAGGGTGRCTCTGAACTGCAAAGAGCATCAATGTGAAAAATTACTGATGAACTCTTAGACTGGATGAAGCCTGACAACAAAATCTGTCATAATAGTTACGATTATTAACTCCACATTTTTATTAGCCTGTYTAAATCCTACAAGTATGGGTCTAGGATTTAAGCAGGCTAACAGGGTGTGAGCGAACAAACAAACAAAAACCTACAAGATCCACCTTAAATATTTTTCTTCAATTTTACTAACAAAGAGCCCAGTAAAAAAGGTACCTATGGCAGTATGAAGAGACATATTAATGTGGGCCRTGCAAAGAACATTTACACATGATATGATATCGGATCCCATTTTCCCCTCTGTTCCACACCAAAAACTCTACTGTCCCTTCTAGGTTTAAAACCTTGAAAATCAACACCATATCTGGATTAAAAAAAAAAAAACAAAAAACAAAAAAAAACAAAAACCAAACCTACAGCAGCAAAGCTACCTGCTGAAATTTCACTTTTCCCACTACTCCATTCCAGGTGCCCTGTGACTGTTTTTGGGGGAGGGATTTGTCATTTTAGAAGGGCAGACCTCAGATATCTTATTTTCCATTTAACTATGACTAATTGCAGTGCATAACAGATGCAGCAGCACAGCTTTGGGTAACAGCTCACAAATACCACATATGCTCTTTTATACTTTTAATTAGCACTTCCTTCCAGAGTATATGTGAGGAGATTATTTGAAATTGTGGAAGTCCCACAAGATCCTGCRCTGTCATTCCATGCAAGTCCCTGCTAACACAAGTTCTCCATCTCCCATATGAATGAAATTCCTCAGAACCCTCCAGAAATATCCCAAATCCTCCACCTAAGATAGACAGAGCAGCTCTTTGGGCAGTTTTTCTGGGCTTTTTTTCAATTCATTTGAAATCTCCTTCAACTTTTCAGCTCCTCCATTGCTCATGGAGCAGCACTGAACTAACCACAGCCCATGCTGGGCTGCCAGCTGCTGGATTTGGTAGGCTTGTACCAGCCTAAATCTAAACTTGTTTGAATTGATGTCATCTCTCAGCCATGCCAGCATACTTCATAAATTTGCAATAAGCCTTTGTGGTTACACTTCTACCCTCAGACTGATACTCAGAACATTTCTGTGGCCTCCCACTAAGTTTGGAAATTAAAACTCAATACATAAGTAATTCCAAGAAAATTYCCCTAATTATTTTCTCCTGACTATCTTGGATATTGTCACTTATCTTGCTCCCAGCTCAATGGCAGCATTAACATTTACATTTTCTCTGAGGATGGATTCACACGTTTTTCCTGAGCTGTTCCTGAACCTGTAAAAGTCTGATAAGCAACCAAATGCCATTTGGGATGGGGAGTCAGTGAGCCAAAATACAGCTCTGTTGTGTATATGATGGCATTTTTTTTCAGACTGAAAGGATCTAAGTTTCTTTTTTGCAATATCCCAGGAAAAGAGGACAACAATCTTGATATCTAGACAATTTAACTCAATCCCTCTTCACACACCAGCTATGCACCAGTCAATCCACAGTAAGAGTMATCCAAAACTCCTCCTCCTACTGAGCACAGCCCTTAAATCCAACTGTTGATTTCACTCATACCCATGTTATTATACAAAACTACCACTCACAGATGCTACCACATAAAATTGGAGACAAACAGAAACAGATGATCATGTCRATAAATGTGTAACACGCATTTAGATACGGGGAAGAGGGAGAAAAAAATAAAACACAACACAAGCTGTGATCATTATCATGGAACTTACCTGAAAAATGGTGATATCAGTAACTCTCATGGGGAGCATCTTTTCTAGGATCTGCTACAGAAAATGTGGGATGGCTGTGCCATCAATGTTCTGATCTTTTCCAAAAGCAGAGAGTGACAGGCACTGCCACCCCCTGCCATTCACTTGACAGGTTTGGGATGAATGTTGATGGGGAAAATGCAAATATTGARAAGTTCCCTCATTTGTTTTCCTTGGAAAAGAAAGATATGTAAAATAACTGCTTGCTGCTTGGTTTTATTCTGTCATTTCTGTTAAGCAGCAGTACAAATAACCTAAATTTTACAGCTTTCTTCCGAGGGCCTGTTTTCCCTCTGACAAACACTGCAAATGCATTTTTGAGGKGGTGAAGCAGCGTGACCTTATGAACAGCAAACATATGGCAAAGGCAACCTGTTAAACCAGCTTAATAAAAGAAATATGAGCAAGGTTAGTTCAGTTTAACATCCTATTTTATATCTTGCCCAGAGAAGCTGTGRATGCCCCATTCYTGGATGTGTCCAAAGCCAGGCTGGAAGGGGCTCTGAGCAACCCAGGATAGTGGAAATCATCCCTGGCCCTGGCAGGGTGGGGTGGAAATAAAGGATCTTTGAGGTCCCTTCCAAGACAAGTCATTCTATAATTCTGAGATCTTTGCTCTTTAATGACAAAGCACCCAAGCAAGACAAAATAGAATTTTATCTAATGAAACGATACAGATCTTGAGGAATCTGTTGGGTTGGGTTGGGTAGGGGGTGAAGGCATAAAGAACGACATGAGCTATTAGGCAATATATCGGCAGCAAAGATTAATTTCAGGTCAAAGATCACTCAACTTATCCCCTTTCAGCTAAATGTTATTCTCATRTCCACAAATAAGCAGGATGGATAGATTTACTTCAGACCTGGGTACCTGGTAACAGAATTTGGCTGTGCACACTGGTGAATGAGATCTAAAGGATAATTGCCATGTGYTAATTGTCTCCATAGTACACCAAAGCTGCATGAATCACTTCTTCCAGCCACAGAGAGTATAGTGCCATTTAAATATTTGTTTTAATGAATGGCTTGCTTTGCAGACATTCACACATTGACATGAACTGCAGGTGAACTATGAGACAGCATTTTTTGTTAAAATGCTTTTCACAAAATAGAAAATCAAAATAAATTGCAAGAAAGTATTTATCCTACTTATACAAAGAGGAAGCTGAGGCATTGGCTGCCCAAGCTTCAGGCTATTTTGTTCCCCCCAACTTTAAAAAAATTGCTCTGAATGCTGATCAAATAGCTTACTGGCTTCTGCTTTTGTTTACAAAAGAAAATTAAACCAAGATAGGCCAAAGTGAAGTCACTCTGCAAACCCAGGGGCACCTGAACCTATAGCACCATATGCACAGCAGTCGAGAGAGAGCCTCTTTCTTGTAGTGATGACTCATGATCAATGWATGCCCAAGTTCTGTATGACCTCTGAAGGGTTTGTGAAAGCCCAAATTAGAAATTTCCATAAATCAATAACCTGTGTTTAAAATGGTGCTGTTGTTCTTGCTCATGCTCGTGTCAGAGGAGCACTGGGGCTGTCACCAGGTCATTGGTAAAACCATCAGTGCTGCAAGCAAGGATCTTGGTGTCACATTGCTCCAGATGATCGTGGGRATAAACAGAACAGCTTCAGAATAATCCAGCAGAGCTACCAGGATAAAATTCAAATAAATCATCAGGTATTCCAAATCACCAGCCTTACAGCATTTTTCAGGGCAGCACTTGAAACACTCCTTTTCCACCCCCACCATTTTCCCTTTACAACCTGTTAAAATAACACTGTCTACAATTACAGGGTCATTTGTTATGCATGATATAATAGACTGCAAATATAAAAAGGCATTATCATTACTTTTGTCCTTTGTTCTTCCAGGCCAGAATATTGCATAGTTCTTTACTTTGACGTTTATTGCTTTTAGATTGGTAATAGAATGGTTTGTGTTGCTCATTATCTTGAATGATGATAATATTAGAGTTTGGGGAGCCTGCGTTCCCTGTTAAGTAAAGTAAAGGCTTCATATAATTTACCAAAGGTTATTACTGGACAATTACCCACAATACAGTTCAAGTCTAATAAACGTTAGCCACATTCACTCTTAAATACCACATCTGGAGTGTGGTTCCTAGGAAACTGCAGAGGATGATTTAAGGCATTTATGTGCCTGGAAGGAGGAGGAGAGTTTGTATGTTCATATGCATAAATATGGTTTTATATGTGTTTTTGGTGTTTATTAATTAATATGTGGGTTTGGTGCTTATTAATGGGTGTCCTTAGGGACGGAAATTAATTGAAAGACACGCCCAGCTGAGAGTCTGAGACAAGAATGGAAGGGGAGGAGGGATAATGCCTAACCTCTCTTTCCCCCCTTATTATTAGGAACAAATGMGTCACTCCATATTTAAATTCCTAAAAAATATATCACATTTTGGCCTGAGACTTTATACAAGCTCTTATATAAAAGCCTAATGTATTAAATTCATCAGTTAACAAGGCATGAATTTAGAGCTTGATTCTATCCTTTTATCTCTGGCCATGGTCAGCACCCCATCCTGACCAGCAGCAGAGGCTCTTTCTCTGGACACAATTCCCCACCTGCAGCCAGGGAGTGGCTCCATTCCTGGGGAGAGAGACTGAGGAATTTTTCACCTGGGAAACTTGCTGGGCTGGGGATCCTTGACAATCCCCTCCACTCCTGAGACTCTCAGATGTTTCTGTGTGTATAACACCCTGTACACAGGCACATACATGTATGCAAACAACATTTTTTTTCCTGTCCCTTTTCTGTTTGCTACTCCAGTTTGCCTGCAGCCATTTATGTTCAATTTATGTTTATCAGTTCATTTCTCTAGCAGCTGCACTTTCAATGAAATGTTTCTATTTGGTGCCAAGTAATAGTAGCTGGAGTTATTTGCCCTATGAATCTCGGTAGATTAGTTTTTGTAATTTACATACATATCCAATTGCTACCAATTTTCACTGACAGTTTTCTCTTTGGACTTTGTTTCATTTCTATTTTTGAACTGCAACAGTTTCAGACGTACAGCTCTCTGCAAACTTTATGATATGCCCTGCATTATTACAGTTATCTAGTAATGCAAAAGTGAGAGAAAACCKTTAACGCTAAATGTTAAAATACTCTGCAGAAAATGAAGTTAATGTTTCATGAAATAAATGTCATAATACGAAAAATTTATTTTAATGGAAATTTGCTCAAAGCTTCAGGTGTTTCTTTGCTGGCTGACATGTTACTGTTCTTCACATGAATCATAAAACCCAGACTGATCAGGTCATCTGGTTCCTCCGTATGGCGATAAATAATTGTGAAGCTCCCCAGATTTGCAGTTGCGATGCTGTGACACGAGATGAGCACAGCCCGTGGATGTGAGAGCAGCCAGCTGACACACCTGCAGCAGGCTTGCCCTCGAGAGGGAGCATATTGATGGCTGGGATTCCTGATGCTGTCAGAGCCAGATCAGCCCTGAACCAGGATCATACTGTTCCATGCTGTGCTAGAAACGCTGGAGCAGATGTTCCGGGGAAGCAGAGAGGAGCACACGATTGCTGTTGTTATTGCATCACTTGATGTGATGATGGGTGGGCAGGTGCAGGCAGGAGGGGCACACCTRCAGAGCTGGGCAGGCATCTCTTGGGCTAAGGGGAGGCTTCCCAGTGGCTGCTGTGGGATTTCAGTGAGCCCAGAGGCTGCACAGACACATTCAGGAATAGCTCACCCCCTGCACACTGCAAACCTGGCCCCCACCTCCCATCTTGTGCACTGCAATCGAATGTGATKCCTAAAGATTTCAGCTTTTATACATTTTTCATCGCTTTGTAGCTTTGTAGACTAGGCAGYTATACAGCTCCTGTCATTTTTMCTACCCTTTCTCTCAGATTTTAGATTAATACACTAACCTTCTAACATATTCCTGAAATACTGTTTAATGTTATTTTCAAAGACAACCAACCAGAAGAAGATTTCATTTTCCAGCCACAATCTCAGGAGACAGAACAAGAAATGGGGCAAAGAAGCCCTGGACTGACTCCAGTGGGGCAGTACCTGGGGAAAAATTACCTAACTGCTCTTCTAATCAGACAATGCCTGTTAGATACAATAACTTGTGAAACCTATAAAAATTGTAGAAATCTGATACCAAGTGTGCCCATGGCTCACAACTATGGATGCACCTGGGAGCTTCCAATAAAGAATTGTTTTTTTATCTTACCAATTTAATACYGTAGCAAGGGCTTTTATCTTTTGATATCAGACAACAGATGCAAAATAATGTTTGGTGTGGGGCACAGCTTGGTGAGTGCAGCTCCTGATGCCTGACAGGTGGGGACCTGCAAATGGCAGTTTTTTTGTTAAAATCTGGAAAGCAGCAGGTGCTGGGGACTTGGAGAAGGCGCTGGAAATTGCCCTCAGAGTGTCCCTGCCAGACCTGCAATAACACAGAACGTATTCATRAGGATTTTCAAAGCAGCCTGGGAAACTCAGAGATACAAATTAAATCAATGTGCTTGTTACTTCCACCTGCWTTCAAGACTTCAACTTAATTTTAAAAAGCACAATGGCAGCATGCATAATGAACAGGTCCAGACTTTCAACTTTCCTTGTCCTCTGGGCTAGAAACCGGGAGTGAATTCTGCTGTGTGGCGAAGGTACAAGGTAGCAGATAGCTTTCCTATATAAGAAAAGAAATTAATTCCTCCAGGTCTGTATATCCTGACCAAAAAAAAAAAAGTATGAAATTTTTCCTGTACTATCATCTTTCAATAAATAAAGATAAAAAAATTCAGAACAATGTGTGTTCAAATCTAAGCAATAAAAAAAGCAGCTGCATTTTGATGAACAGTGTCATATTCAGAGGAACAACAGAAACGTTCAGCTGCGGAGTTTGGAGAATATAACATGTTCCGRAGAGATTTTTATTTTCTATCCAATATTGACACAGGATCCTCATAAAGTTGGAGAGACTGCACAGAATCTTAAAACTGAGCTGCACATGGGCTAAAACTCAGCCAGAAGAGAGCTTRGTAGCCCAGCTCCAGTCACAGAAGACTAAATCAGGCAAGGGCAAGTACTATTGATGCTGTCTTCCCCCAGATGGGTACTGGTGATGAATGAATTCCAAATGCCAATAATCTCAACCTTTGTTCAGTATGATACGAGCTCTGCATTRCATTATTGGCAAATGCTTTGCTGCTATTTGCCACCGCTCTGCCACCGGGTGCCTGCCCACCTGGGCTTGCAAGGACTTGTTTGTTTTTCCTTTCCACTGGCTGTTCTTATTTCCGTGGTGACCAGTGGCAAACTTCAAAGGTCACTTTGAAGTGACCTTGATGCCCAAATACATTTTCTTTGTCTTGTTCAGCCCATTTTAAATTGAAGTTCTACTGATGGGTGTATTCATGATAGTTTTCATTAGTTCATTTTCACCTAGCAGCTCCTAAARAATAGGGAAATTCTCTTTGATCTGTTTGAGCCATTTACACTTCCTCATCCCCTGGTAAAATCTTTTCAAGGTTTCATCAGCACTGTGCACCTCAGCTGCAGGAGGTTCTTGCTTTAGGAACCCAAGTAGAGTTTTGAATTCACTCTTCCCTCCCCACAAACACAATTTCCAGTGCCATTCTTGTCCTGAGCTCTTTAATACCATGGTTTAGAACACCAAAGAAATCAGTTTAAATCCTCTGTTTTCCTGGGAGAAGCTGAACCTGCACTTCTGCCAGGACACAGAATGGAACTCACCTGTTATGGCTGTCCTGAGGAGCAGATTTTAGTTCTGCCTTTCCAAGCTACAAGCAACAGAAAATGCCAATTTTCACTGGCTGAATCATTTATATCCTATTTTTTAAAATGGCATAATAAATTCAGTCATTCAGGATTTTCAGACACACAGCATCAGCCACAATACCTGAAACAACAACTGCTGGCACCATAGTGAAAGCACGCACCTTTACCAGTACAAACAGATCACAACAGCAGCCTCCATTTGTCACGAAATAAATATATTTATATTTAATTCACATCCCTCTCTTGCCTATAAACCCCTGCAGGAACACAGCTGCAAAGGAGCACCGGGTCTGCTGAATACAGGAGTTCAAGTTTCTTGTAGGAAGAAGTTTAATAGATATGCTTGGAATTAAAGCAGCACATTTTTGCCTCTTGTGGTTGGGTTAAACATTACATTAAAGCAATGACGGGTTATTGATAACTATCAAAAAAAAACCCCACCCAGTTACTCACATATGTAACATATGTAATCGAGTAAGCCAGGGTGTGAGCAGGAAATTATGGCTTGCACATAGAGGAAAGTGATCTGCTGATGTGTCCTGGCATAACAGAGCTTATACAGGAATTTTACAGCTAGAAAGGGGTTTGACTTCCCAAGAGAAACAGTTTGAAGTGTGATTTAAAAGAAAAATASTTCATTTTCTGAGGAAAAAAGTATTTTCTGGAAGAAAGTATTTCTTTGGAACCCTAGGAAAAAAATCCCTACTTACCACCTGGGGAACTTTACCGTAATATGTCTGAATGAAACCTCAAAAATGTTGTAATTTTAAATTTTTTTAATACATAAAACATAATTTATAAATGGTTTTTAGTCTTATTCTTACAGAAACAAAAACATGTAAAGCAAATACTGTTCATTTCTTGTCACTACCAATGTGGGAAGAGGTGAGAAAGCCAAGYGTTGAGCTGCATCTACTGTAGATGCCTGAAATTATGTGAAATTTATTCTGCCAGAGAGTTATTTTCATGAATGGTATTGACTCAAAAGATCAGTAGGACTAAGACAAAAAAGCTGTTATTTTTATTTGCTGCAGTTTCTGGATTAGGTTTTGATTCCACCTCCATTCTTGTTAATATTCAAGGAAGTATAATCTGTGTGAAAATTAATGGAAAATGAATCACTGCATTATAACAAGAAAGCAGGAACAGAGATCCGGTTCTCTGGAAACTTGATTTGTGCTGGATACTGAATGCAGTCCAGGGGGCTGAAGTACCTCATAGTGAAGGATTAAAGTGGATGTTTTAGAGACCTTTTATGCTTAAAATAAGCAGTGTCATTAGAAACGTAGCTCCCAATAATTTTTTCCATCTAGCTTAAAAATATTCTGAAACCTGGTTTTTAATGCAATATAAAACAAAGAAACAAAAGACCTAAGCATTAATCATTTCTTCAGAACATTCCCTTCAGTTTACTTCAGAATTCCATTCAAAATCCTATCCTTTTACCATCCTGTAATTCTGGACAGGTAAGCCCACAAACACTGGCACTGTTTCAGGAAGACATAACTGTGCATCCTACAATTTTTTAGAAAAAGGAAATACACCTGGAGGGATGTCTACTTCAAAAACAAATTAGAAAGCAGGGATAGAATAATTCTTCTTTTTGTGTTTTAGTTGTTCTGGCTCCATCTCTCAGCATTAACTGAGCAGCCCCCTCAGCCTTTCACAGTTCTCTGTAAGACACAGTGACATTTCTCACGTTCTCTCCCTGGTTTTGAGACTTGAAGAAGGGAGGCATGGCAGTGGCACATAAACCCCAGTAAATCTTTTGACCTCCACAACYGAAACATAAAGGGATGTCACAGTGAAAGTTCTTCAATAGAATAAATCCACTAAGTTAAATCCCAGAAATAAATCCCAAAACAACACAACTTGTAACAAACATGATGGAGCTGATGAGCTTCTAAATTCAGAGAGGAGTGATGTGCTGTCCTGAGCTGAAGGATTTTGTTCTTAGAACACAGGCTAATTTCTATCTCTACAATGAAAAAAAGAATAAATTAAAAAAACTCAATCAACAACAAACCAACTGCCTCTTAAAGTAAAAGTAGCTTTTATACCTAAATACCATTACACAAGTGAATTCTTACTTTTTCTCCTCACACATCCTCTCACTCACACAGGTTTCTGTGCATAACAGAGATGAAGTTCCCACACTAGGAAGATAAAAAATTTCCAGAGAGAATGCACATGCCACATGGAAAAGCAAACAGCAATACTAGAAAATATGAAAGCTTCATTTAATGCTGTCTGGCATAGAGACATTGCAGGAACTTTTTGGATACGCTCCTTACCAAAAAAAAAAACTTTTTGCAAGACTAGAGCTTCTGAAAGCAAATCTGTTTTTTATATGCAATGGAAATTTCTGAAAATGCTTTTCTTTAGAATCTCACTGTCTCTTTCTTTGACCTTTTCCCTTAGCTGACAATGTGCAAACATGGATCTTTTACAGTAATTTCATTTGTTTCTGACTCTTTAATGCAAAACCAGATACTATTGTGCTTGAGCTGTAGAAACAAATCAAGATCATTCCCATCATGTGGGCAAGAATAATTTTATTTCTTGAGTTACTACCCACACATTTAGCAGCCTATGCTTTTAGGTAATCCATCAACTCAGAAATGGCAATCCTGCATCCAGGCTCTCTTTCCCTGTGTCATCCCTTTGATCTCACTCTGAATATGTTATATTTGTCATTCTTTGTACTAAATAATGAGTAGCTTAGAAATACATCTGCTGCAAAACTGATAAAAATCTCACTGCAACCAAAGATGTGGCTAAACCTTCCTCCTGAAAATTCCTGGCCAGTTTGATATTCTTCACTCCCTCTCTTCAAGAGCAAATTCATTTTCCTTATTTACCAGTGAGAGACCTCACCACCTTTGTGACTGGTGGCACAAAACTTGCAGGACATGAATTAAACTTCCCAATTTGCAATGACCTCTACATCAAAAGAAATCCCAAGCAGTTTTCCCAGGAGCTGTAGTGTACTTGCAGCTCCCATTTCAAAGTTACTTCATTTTCTTTGAAGAGAAAGTCCATTAAGTCCAGGAGTAATGCACATTTTCATAATTTTCATACTGCTTTGGGATTTGCTGCTCATGATAGCACAGTGCAGCACTCATGGTTCTGATCTGGACTCACTTGAACAATGCAAATCTAAAATGCAATCCCAAATTATTCTGTGTTCACATTTTCTTCTGTGCATACCTGAAATTTAAATTACCTGTATAACTCTTCCCAGACGGGTTTTAATTATTCACTGGTTTTAATTATTCATATTTAGCAGAGTCCCTGCATAACACCCACTGAYTTTTTTAATAAAGTAATTTTACAAATACTATGGGTCTGTAAAGCTAGAAAAGCCCTCCTACATTCCCCAATCCAATATTCCACTCCTATTAGCAAACATTCATCTACATTGCAATCCCCACTTTCACATACTTCCATTACAAAATTTTCTTTAGAGAGTTAAAATTCTGTTTTATCTTGTAGGGCTGAAAGACAGCSATGCCCATGAGCATCTCAGATGTAGTTAGCTAGCCAGAACCTCATTGCCTCAATAATCCGGTGTTTTAGGAGACTTTCTGGTATTGACTGAGCTGACCCATCTGCTTCCTACCCACTGAAGCTTCTCCAGGAGCAGCTGTAAGGGACTRTCCTCCAGGCCCACCTCCTGTGCTGACCTCTCTCAAGATGCTCTTTCACTGGTTTGAAACTGCCTGGTAGCGTCCATATTTCCTCTTAGACTGTGTAGAGTAGGGCTCAAAGCATTATCTAGGCAAAAAAACAGGAAAATTAATCTCTTTTTCAATTCTATACTGAGATTCAAGTTACTGCAAGCCATATGGCTACTTCTCTACTGCTCCAGGGTTCATTAAAACAGGGTGCCAGGAGAAGTGGATCAACAAGCCTGGAAAGAACATGTGAGGCAGACATCCTTGGGAAGGTTTGGCTCCAGCCCCGCTTCCTGCTGTGACAGAATCCACTTTTGTCTGAGGACAGGGATGCATCCTCTCAGTACTTCACACGGGCCTGTCACCTTCATTCTCCTTGCAGGACACTGAAGATTTTCACAAGGTATTTGGGTGGTCAGCTTTTTGTTGTGTGCTCTCAAATTTCTCTCTTTGGATCAAAACTGTCTGCACTTCTCCCCAGGGCAGAGAGCAAGGGGTAAACCCCTCCACATGTCCGCTCTTCAGCATTCCAGCTGCCCAGTGGCCAGGTCACTCTCAGGAATTACRAAATGCAGCTTTCCCCTCTCAAATTCCCACCAACATCCCGGACGATCTTGATAACCACTGCTTCTTTTCCCACTCAACTCCAGTCAGTGCTTGAAACCTCAAYGCGCGTTCCCCTCCCTGCTGCTACAGATCCCAGGCTCCTGAGCAACAAAAAAACCACCTGAATGCTAAATACACAGAGTAATTAAAGMAAGATAAATTAAACAGGAAGGTTTTAATGCCCTTTGTCCTGGACAGTCTGCAGTGAGGTGTCTGATTTCTCCAGGGGAGTGAGTGTTGTTTCAAAGGCCAGGCAGGTTTTTACCTTGACTGAAGGGGGAATGAATTATTGTTGATATGTTGATACAGTTAACACCAAGTAACATCAATGTCCAGGAGTAGAGGGTGTATACATGCTTCTACCTAGTAACAACTCTATATTTGAATATTTTTTTGGGGCAGATTTTTTTAAATGAATGATGAATTGATTCCAGCTTTTCACAGCCATTGAGACAGGGAAAACAAACAAGAGAATGCTCATTGAAATTAAATCTTTACAGTGAAGTTTCAGCAACCATTATTCGTGCCAGGAATAATGAAAGCTATAAGAAATGGTTTCATATTAAGTATCATATTAATACCATATCAATACCCAATCTCAGCAGTCTGGTCTGAGACAAACAGGGTCCTGCATTGGGTCTACTTTACAGAGCTCAAAACTGTCAGGACAGACAACCCCAAAGGAAATTCTGTGTAATTCTGTTAAGGCCAAGACTCCTCTGGCTGAGCTGTCTCATGACTCTGCATTTCTTTAAGACACAAGATGGCACAACAGACCATCGTCAATGCACAAATATCAACCTTCAAGGATAGCATTCAACTCC
>NW_026623474.1:59603-94076 GCF_030028575.1 Malurus melanocephalus
TCCAAAAACTGGGCCAAGCAAAACCAACACACCAGGGAATTATAGCAACATAGGGTTTAAAATTTCATCCACATCCAAATCATCTGCTCAAACAGAAGTACAACTGTGAGAAATTACCTCACCTCCTTCCCTTGCTCATCCTGTGGTCCAAGCAAGCAACCAGTTTCCAACTCAGCTAGACCTCCTGTATTCTTACCTCAGGCAACTTCTTCAGAAGTTTTCCAAGGGCTTTTTTTTTTCTTGTTGGTTCTATTTTGCTTTCTTGTTTGGTTTGTTCTGCTTTTTTGTTTGTTTGGGGTTTTTGTGAGTTTTTTGGGGTGGATTTTTTTGAGGGAGGGTTGAAGCAATTTTAAAAACCAAGCTGTTATTTATAGAAGTGTCTCTATTCCTTTCAAAATCTGCCACACAATATTTGTCTCACAACACCCAGGAGCTGTGATGATGGACATACAAGAGATGCTCTTGGCACAGCATCTGGCCCTCTGCAAAYATCCCTTCACAGGATCCTTCATTTGCTGCCAATGGCAGAGGTTGAAGTCTGAATTCTGGACTCACTCAGGACTTGGCAGCCTCCAGGTGCAAACACAACCCACTGCCTGCCAAACCAACACCCTGACAGATTATGCTGTTACCCTTCCTCGCTGCTGGTGTGCACCAGCAGCCCAATCAAATGAATTGCTTTGTTCCTCATAAGAAAAGGCAGTACAAATGATTCCAGCTGTTAAAATGATCTTACCCTGCTCTGCACTCCTTGGGGGGCAGAGGGGCTTGGTTTGTGTTCAGCTTTTGTCTTCCTATCATCCTGCCAGATAAGATTGTGGTTGTTTGTGCACAACACTTTTTAACAGAACAAAGAGCTAAAACAGAAGCAATTATTCAAAGGCTTTATACTGGTTTTGCCAGCAGGCTTTTGTAGCCTTTGTACAATTTTCTTTCCTTTACCCCCTTATTTAAATTCAGACAGATGTTATATACAGGGTAGTCAGCAAGTTCTTTGGCAAAATCAGTTTATATTTGCTAAATAAGGTCAACAATTCCTATCAGTAGAATATTATGGGAGGAGTTGTGGGAGTTGCTCAACTTGCTGGGAGACACTCCGAAGAATAATCTACTTCTGAGCTGTTTGGGTTTGTTTTTTTTAGGTGGCTGATGTGTGAGTGGGTTTCTAATTCAATACAGGCCGTACTGCTTTCAGGAAGGTGAGATAACCTGAGGAAGGTTGACTTTAAGCCATCAGAGTATAAGAAGTGTCCCTGCTTCTCTCTTCTACCTGCTTCTCCTTCCCAGTCATACCCACCTGAGGAGATGTCCTATGTGGAAGAATGACCATAAAACTCAGGACAAAAGGATAWATCAGATTGAAATGAAACTCAGAACGTCCCTGTGAACCTGAGCACTAGGAAATAAGTGCTCCATTACAGCCAGTAGATCACCTGCTGCTTTGTATAGATATTGCTAATCCAATGAAATCGGATTACAATATTTTCCAAGAATTTCACTGTGAGGGGGTCCATCAGTTGCAGCTCTTGTAACTGAACTGCAGCATTTGTAAAACCTAACTACACTTATTCAAGTGCTCCAGTCTGACTGGGTAACAAACCACGAGCTGGAAAGTGCGAGTTGTGACCACTGGCAAGAATTTTATGAGGACTTCAATAAAAATGAGAGAAACAGACACAAAGAACAGCAGCCAGCAGATGAATGCATGGTTTCAAATAATGTTCAGTTTGTCCAAGGCCTGTGAAACCTTGCTCAGTACCAGCCAAAGACAAAGTAGTTTTCCTCTGAAAGCCAGACTGGGCTCTGGGCAGCCCTACAGAGAAGCTGTGGCACTGGTCCCTGTGCAGCACAGCTGGGAGGTGAGGATAGCATTCAGCCCTCTGAGCCTCCCAGCAAAYAGCAGGGCAATGTCTTCACAGAAAGGACCTGTGTTCCACGCCAGCCGGGGGATGCTTTTCAGTGACAATCAAAAGAAAATCTGTACCACAGCCAAGCAGCTACCTCCTTTCATCCTGGCAGCTCTCCCTCTTATCTACAGGCCCGTGTCTTTGTTAGGTTCATTTTCTCTGAGTGCAGCACAAATCTCATCTGTTGCACCCAGAGAACAGTGAGTCCTGTTTTGCCCTTGGCAGCCAAGATACTGAACCTCCCTGGTGGCTCCTTTTTTTCTTCTCCCATTCCCAGGCAGCTACAGCATTCTGAGATCCRTCCAGGATGGATGAGTGGCTCTCTTGGTTTAGATTTCACTTCTGTATTATTTTCTGTCCTTTGGGAGCATGAGCTTAAGAGTCTTTACTGAGGACAAAACTATTAGCAAGACCAAACTGGCTCCCTTTATTTCTGACCATTTATTCCTGGGCTGTATTTTTAGCTCATTTTGTTCTCCTCACATCAAACAGTTTTTCTCATTTATAATTCCTGTAACCAGGTTCTCTTTTTTTCCCAGCTGACTGCTTACACACAATGCCATTGGTCTGGACCTGTCATTCACTGCTTTATTTCCCAGGACATCCAAAAGCAGAAATGGCCACAGCCTCTCAAGCTCCCATTGCTGGGCATTAATCCCAAACTGCTGACTTTAAACACCAGGATTGGACTCAGCAGAGATAACCAACATCTCCCTCAAGTAACCACAACTCCATCAAGGAAAGCTCCATCAAGCATCTGACAAATAGCTGGGGAATAGGAACCCCTTGCATTCAGCTACACTCACAAGTCAACATTTGAGGCAGGAGGGCAAATCAGAGTAATCTGAAATATTTTGTATCATAACACCAGTGCAAGAACATTGATTTTTGCTGCATCCTGTCTTACTTTTATCAGTGTTTCAGCTAGCCAATTTTGCATCATTTTCTTCTTGTTCTGGTGCTTTCTACCTTGAGCAGCACCACTTGTTCCAAGGGGACCCCTGACAGCTGTAAAACGAGATGTTGCACTTCAAACAGAAGCAAAGGGACGGGATTCTTTTCCACAGTTCCTTCCTATGTCATCTCATATGAACTTCACACTCTAATTGTAAATACCATTGTCTGAGTGTTCTACTTGTCAGGTACAGAGATCTCATGACCTGATCTTGAAAGAAATTAAATGAAAGATCTTGCAAGGCAAAAGAAAAACATAGTTTTCCTGCAGAAGATATACTCAAAACTCATGTCAACACATGTTTAACCTGAAGGTTTTAAATGTCATGGAAATGAAGGCTTGGAACAAGCAGCACACTTAGTGCTTTGATCTTAATGAATTTAGTTTTCATGTATTAAATTAACCATAAGTATTGATGAGAGCAAAATGATAATTCTGGAGCACAGTAAATAAARTGCAATTAAAAAACAGCAGTGTAGCAACACACCTGGGAGTTACATTTATGTAATAATGTGATTCAGTAACAGATTGGGGACATGTCTCAGAAACATTAGTGTAATATCTGAAAAAAAAAAAAAAAAGAAGACAGATTTCTTTAATTATGGCATAATCTTAATCAAATTGCAAAAATCTCAGAAATGTCTGATTCAGCAGCTTCTTCTTAATGTCAGTATAATACAACCCTGTCCACCAAACAAAACAAATTTCCTCCTGGTAGATCTGCATGTGGAGGAAAAGCTTTTCATTATTCCCCATGAATACACGATTTTAAGAATCCAAGTCCAAGCTTCCTCATGCACTGGTAACTGCAGAATACTTAGAAAATTCCTATAAAGAGGAAATTAAATTCTGTTGGCATGTAACACCATCTCATCTCTCCAGCACTAGCAGTTTTCACATATGTACTACTCAGTAAAAGAATATTAARTACACCTGTTGTGACTGATAACAAATGAGGTTGTAAGCTAAACATATGGCCTGGAAGGTTTAGAAATTTCTGTCTCTAAGAGTAGAATTAATGGAGCTTGCAGAGAGTCRCTGAAAGAAAGATCCCTTACTGGCTCATTTGGTGTCAAACAATCACCCAGCCCCAAATAAAAACCTTCATAACCTTCACAAGGTCATTATCCTTACACTTGTGAATGAAATTAGCAGTATCACATCTTAGACAGGTATTCCTTTGCTTCATCTCTTGCTTTTGCCTTACAGTGGACTGCAAGCATCAAGACATATCAATAATATATTGTATGGATTCTGAAAAACTTATTACTTGTAGAATATATTGATATGCCTTATTAAAAGGTAAATGTGAAAAAAAACCCACGAAAACTAMAGAGCACTAGTAAGGTAGATTTGCTAAAATGAATATGATCTACGACAGTGGTAGAGCACAAATTTTTAAGAAGTTTTCAATTAAGCAGCCATTAACAGCGAGAAATAGAAGTCATAGCTGCCAGCCCTACACAACTCAGATGCTTTGGGAGTGCTCTCTGGACAAGCCCTGAGCACCCCACAACTGCTGCTTAAAAAGACTCTGGTTTAGCAGGTCTAAGACATTCCCTTGAATTTGGTGTCTTTCTGGACAGGAAAACTGAAGTAGGTGAAAAAAAAAAATCTCAATGTGCAATTAAAAAGGGCTTGAACAGACAATCTAGGAAGAAACTGAAAATAAAGAGAACTGGCTTATAACCTGTTGAGTAATAAGACAGCTGTTTGCCAGTAGTGCCTTGAAAAAGGAAAGGGTTTCCATGAATTAAGGTGAATTAATGAAATAGACACAAGGAAAAAATCCACAAGATCAACAGCCATTTCTGACAGTGAGACAGAGAAGTCTGTCAAGAGAAATGGTGCAGATCCTCTCATGAAACTTTTTTTTTAAAAGAGTTTCACAAAGCCCACATGTCCAGAGGGCATAGGATAGAAAACWGTCCAGTGCTGTGGGGGACTGAGATGGATTTTTTGGTCTCTCACGTTTTGCTATGCTCCCCCATAACCATGAGGATTGCAGCTTCAAGTCAAAAATCGGGTACCTCCAGGGACTGTCTGCAACATAAGGTCACAAAATGAGACACARCAAACACCTGATCTGACTTCTACCACGGGTTGTTGAAAGAAAACAGGGGTGTAACAATCATTTCTGTTGACTGGGGCGAGTGGAGTTGTCAGGGGAGAGATATGATGGATTTCTCACATCCTCTCCCCAGGCCATTGGTGGGGATGAGGAATTCATCCWGATTGGGCTTTCACCCAATGTTGCAGATGTCATTATTCCCAGAGAAGGGATAACCAAGCTGAGCAACTGAGGCACACCCAAGAGACTGAAGAGAACAATTCTTGTGAGTCTACTTCAAATAAAAATGCAAGTTAATGTTAGCTGTTTTTAACTTAGAGAGCTGGAGGAATACTAAATTGTGAGGAATATTACAGGATGCGTATCTCTGCATAAGGGGACACATAGGAAAGGCTATTTGGTTATCCCAAATCTAGACAGACAGAAACCCAAGGGATAAATTAAATATCTCCCCTGTTTCCTCCAAGAAAAAAGCAATTTTCTATACGTAAGTAGTGTTTTAAATGCACCTGTTTGTTATCTGGCATTATTGAAACAGCAGTGGCTCACATCCAGAGCTTACATTTAAAGATCTTCACCATGAAACAAAATAGATGTCATTTGGCTAAACWGMARAGGATATTAATRAAAAAATAAAACTGCTGGATGTAAAACACCTGATGCAAAAGGATCAAAATACATTTTCCCCCATGAATATTCAGTTAATCACAGAAGTGGAGAAAAGAGAGCCACAAGGGAAATCATCAGGTCAGTTAGTCTGTCCTTCTTCAGGTAAAAATCAACTATTCCAGAAAACACGATCTGTAAATTAGCTTTCAGTTTAATGTGGGGTTGGCTTTCATTCTATTTCATGTTATGGTGATGACAAAAAGAAAAAAAAAAAAGACAAGAACTGATAAAATTCATTTTCAAAGTAACAAAAAATAAAATGTTTTTCTCTTGAGACTGGTATGCAGAATCCCACAAACTACTGTAACAAAGTGTGAGGGGTGTACAAAAAATGAAGAATACCCATCTAATGAAAGAAATGAATGTTGTGAAATAAGTAATTTGCTGGATGCTGTGAGCACGAGCAGCCACGAATACTTTTCAGAAGCCGTCAGAAAAGCTTACAACAGCTCATAAATCTAAAGCTGGGGGAAGAAACAGAGACAGGAATAAAGTGAAGCAGCTKAAAGGAATGAAAACCTCAATCACACACATTTTAGTTGAAATGCTCCCTCCTCTCCTGTGTTTCTCTATTGCCACATTACCATGGCACAGAGGTGTGGTTTTGTACACATCTCACACCCAGGCATTGGCCTGTGAATGATATATACACTCACAGATAACTTCTCTCACTGATAACAGGGTTGCTTTCAATGTTCTGTCTTCCTAGGCAGCAAAACTAGGAGATCATCCAACAACTATGAAGATAAAGAATTTTTTTTAAAGATTTTTAAGATTATTATTTTTAAGATTTTTAAAATTATTATTTTTAATAATAAATGCAGGCTCTTTTTCCAATTGTAAACAGGAGGACACAATTTAATCTGTTCTTCCAAATGCACTTTCATAAGAATAACGTCCTTTATAAYTTTGGCATTTTGCTGTCAGTACCTTTGGGCATTTATCATTTTTGYAAATGATGGCAGTCAGAAGACCTAAATATGAAGATTTAAATTTATCTGTGTGATATTTATTGGGGAAGAGCTGTACAAAATACATGGAAYTTCTGTGAGTTTTACCCTATTGTGAAATACAAACATACAGGAATCCAGTTACAATTGGTTRCACATCCCTGCCCTAACTATAATGGCAAAAGTGACATCTGAATTCTTAGGTAAAGCATTAAATAATTATATTAAGATCTTAGTAGTGTTTACTTTTAACATTAAACAAAGGCCAAATTCAATGAAATTTTATTTCAATGTTAGACTACCTTGATGTAAAAAGAAAAATCTTAAGGGATTAGTGTACCTGATTAAATAAAAGTTTGAACTGAATAAACCCAAAATGGAAAGAAAGAAAGGGATATGAATACGCAAAGAACATGCTGAATGAGAGCAATTTATGCAAGCATGGAGAAAAAAAGCACCACTCTGTTCATTCTCTTTGTCTCATTAGAGACCTGGGGAGAATTTTGAACATCTGAGAGAAGGCTGTTGGTCCAGCAGGGTCCAGTGAGCTGTGAAACGGGGAAATCATTGTCATTCACTGACTSAGTGTTCATAGAGGGTGCTGGACATGCAGGACTCGAGGGTGAAAACTTCTTTATTYAGTTCGTGGTCAAAACTACAGAAAGTGCCTGTGGCTGGTTTGCCATGCACCAGGGCACTTCATCACTACCACACAACCTCAGTTTAGTGGAGCCCATGCTGGAGTGAAAAAAGCCCTTTGATGACAGTTGTCACTCAAGAAAAACCGAATTTTTCTAAAGACAGTTTTTCACCTTTATGGAGCAATTCAATTACCTGTACTACCCCCCTTGTTACACTAGAACTATTTCAGCTGCTCAGAAATGTGACCTTTGAGACTGATGTTTCATGACATAGGAGCTATTGTAAAAAGACTAGATTTAAGCCTTAATTAGGTTTAATTAAGATTAATTTATCCTGRCTACTCATTCCTGTCCCTATTCAGCACTTTATCACCTCCTAAGTTTCTCTGCTATAACCTGTTTTAAATTAGGTTAACTAAAAAAAAAMAGGCTTGAAACCAAGTTTTTAGGCAGAATTTTTTGTTTTGATCAAAGACTTTTTTTTTTTTAACATATTCAACGGAACAGCCCACAAGAAGTTCACTCAGTTGACAGAGGGCACTCTACTTCCTAGAGACCAGAATATCTTCCTAGARACCTTCCCTGCCAGTGGAAGGAAACAACTTGCACCAAAACCATGAGAAAAGCTTTCTGCAACATAGAGTTATAACCTAAGAGTCTCCTTCTCATTAAATCAGTGTTTCTCCAAACTTCCCAAATGTAAATTCTCCATGCTCTGGGAGATTAACTGATTTCAGGCATGAGCTGGAAGCTGCAGAGCATGTCCTCAGATCCTTGACTCCACAGCAGGTGATTTTAGATGGAAAAGGCCATCTGTGCAGTACAACTAACCCGAAGCCTGCAGGTCACTTCCCAGCATGAAGCTTGGCCTCCAAAGTTTCCCCTTTCCTTTTCTCAAGGCCTTTGTCAGTACTAACTCGTTCTAGTCCAGTTCATATTGAATCACAACCAAAAAAAGAGAAAGAAAATACATTTTATGTRTCAGCTACAGCAACTACTGCTAGTGCTCCTAACAGCGCTCCTTGGTTATTGAAAAAGAGATGAAACAAAACCASCAGCAGAGCAGAGCAATGTGCCCGCTCCCTGGCCTCCCCACTGCAAATATAATACAATACAAATGTTTGGCACTCTCCAAAGCAGCAATTCAATCCCATTTGGACCTTTCTTTTCCAAGTTCTGTAAGGTTCTCTCCTCAGTTTTGAGCCACTCAGCTCCCTCCTGCAGCTGGAGAAACAGAACAGACTTTTCTCCAAAATGAGGTATTCAGCTTGTTCCCATTTGTTCAGATGCTGGTTTAGAACCAATTTTATTTTGTCTCCTCTTTCTTTTATAAAATTGACATTTGTGTGCCTTTCCTGCCACAGGCTGACAAGAGCTGCTGGTGGATTCAGACCTGGGCATTGTGTGAGCTCCAGGCATGGAAGAGCCTCAGCRTTTGTGTATCCAAGGACCAGCCTGAATCCCTGAACGTGGGACTGTTCTGCTCCTCTCCCTCTTTGATCTCAAAACTCATGAATATTTTATTGACTGGTAGAATTATGACATCAGCAACGGCCCAGCCAGACACCACAAAGGCAGAAAATTCATTTGCTCTCAGCTGTTCTGTGGTTGAAGATTCTGTGCAAGCCCCTTCATGCTTTGATAAAGTCACAGTCCACAGCTGTACCCTAACTCTAAATGTGACCCCATAAAAAATTGCAGTCCGAACATTGAAATTGTGGCTCCATAAATTAGATATAATGATCAGAGAGATTTTGGGGAGCATACAGAGCAAACACTATGAGCAGTCTCTCTGGAGCTAACAGGAGCCTCAAGCACACGACACTCACAGATTACTTTCAAGCTAACAGCATTTAGTACTCTCCTCAATCTAAAATAAATATTCAGAATCACTCCCCACATCTTGGTAGCAACATCAGCATTGTTGGACATTAGCCCAAGCCTTATTTCTTTTTCTCTTTTTATTCTCCTGTCCTATTCTAAGCAAACATGCTTTAGGATCAATAAAATCTCCATTTCACTTCATCATGATCTCATTCCTTACATTAAAAGGGTGAATAAGATACTTCAGAGGAAAAAAATCCCAACCAAAAGCATATATTATTTTAATGGACATATTAACTTGTTTTGCTATAAAACACATTTTCAAATAAAGTATTTTTGAAAAATCACACTCTTATGCAAATTAAGATGTTGAATTACCAACCAAAAGCCTCATAAACCCTGAGCACCTTAAAATTCAGAATATCAGCACAGTATTTTTCTATTAAAAAATTAATTCCTGCCTCCTTCTGATCTATTTTAAAGTGTTTGAACACATATCTGTGTATTTTAAATAYAKATATATATTAATGCATCTGCATGCTACATTTTCCTTCTTTCAGCTTTCTAACTCTGCTGTTTTTGAGTGAGAGATGACATAAATTCATGACTTCATTCCTACACTACACGGAACTCCTGGATACCCAACTGAATCGGGGAAAACTTCTTTCTTAGTGACAGCACAGGACCACACAAAGAAAATCCTTCTGGAAAATCACATGGASCACAAAGCTGTTAAGAGATTTTTTTTCCCCCTGGGGGAAGATGGGCCCATGACTCCGATTTCCAAACCAGAATATTTTAAATTGTCCAAATGTTAGCCTGGGTTCACCCCAGTAGAGAAATAAGGGACAGCAGGAGAGACCACAAATTTATGGAAATTTCTGTGTAATCCAGGCTCTGTACCTCAATACAGGCCCCTCAAAAATGCCTTATAAAGTAAATTCTTTTTTGACTCCTGATAATGGAAGATTTCAGAGGTTCAGGTATCCAAATTTTACTAATGTATTCACGCTACATCCTTTCATTTGGGGAAACTCAGGCTGCTTGAACAAATATTTAATTAAGCCTCATATRGCACAGCAGGGAAAATATTTTTAATGATGTCCTGCGGTCAAAATCAAAATTTCCTGTCAGTTCCCTCAGAGTGGTGCCTGAGTTTAATGCTGGTTTTCCATGCAGATAGAAGAGTTTTGTTTAGCAGCACTTGGCAAACCCTGACCTTTCTCAGTTGTACCTCACAAGCTTTAGGAGGAAATGTGGCAGATATTGGAGAGGATGACACAACACCCTGAGCAATGGGGCTCAGGATGGGAAGCTCGGGATAGCAAATGCAAGAATTTATTTCCTCTGGAACCTGGGTAAGAGAGCACTGGCATCTACTGGCCATGGTCTGAGATCTACAATAAGCAGTGGGATTACTTTCATTTTACCTATATTCAAAGGTTTGAAAGGTTTTTTTAAAGAGTTTGTAGGTTTTACACATATTAAAAGTTTTTTTAAAGGGAACAAGACTTCATCAACATCAAAATACGGACAAGTCTAATGCCAGAAGCTGAAACTTCTAAAGATAGCTTAGAAGTTTCATGGATGTGTCTGTTCTGGCAAATTTCCCAATACTCAGAGGTTTCTRTCAGCCTGTGCTTAGAGCATCAGCCTGTGCTTAGAGAGGTTAAGMTTTTCCTACAGGACAAACCAGGTGTGGGAGACTTTACTTGCAAACTGAAATGAATAAGGTGATTCTCAGTGTGGCCTTTCCCTTTTACAATTATTTCTCATCCTCAGTGTCACTGCTTAATTTACAGACTGATACAAACYAGCTCATTTTCAGCATCTCCCTTAAAGGGATTGGAATGTCCAAAGGAGGAGAGTGCTGGGAGTTGATCACCACTTCTCAGACTTTGCAGGAAATAAAGATATGTCCTGAAGGAAGGGAAAGCAGGATCTTGATGTAACCAAAGCAAAAAAAACTGGATTGGACATGCCACTATAACAAGGTGCAATCCTAATTGCTCTTTCAACAATTTTGCTAGAACATGAAAGGCATCATGATTCTCATCAGATAATAATTAGCAAAGAGATCATATCTGGGCCCAATTTACTACAAATTATAAATAATTATTTTAACCAAATTCAAATGACTCCTTACTTTTCAGCTGCCAGTGAGACCATATGTTATAAGCATCTCCATCAAAAATAAACTAAGAATTCCTTCTTTTAAAATAGATTCAAATGTTTCAGGAAGTTAGGATACCCCTACTCATACACATTGACATTTGACAATTCTTTCAAAGAGCTTAAAGCATATGCAACATTTCTTAGCAGGTAGCCACAAGTTAAAAAGAAAAAAACTCACTTCTAATGAAACAAGAATTAGTTCAAGACTAAGAAAGCATCTATTTTCTAAATTAATAAATTGCACAAAGGTATAATTTGATATCCTACATAGTGTCCCTGAGTATTTCTTTGATGCAGATACATTCATCAAATTATACCAGCCTTTAGATTTTTATTTCATTAAGAAGGAGGAGTAAAACTTCACCTTCAGCATGACAAATGTCGCCATGAGCGAAAATGGACAATGACTGATCACTCAATAACCASAGATCCTTCTCCTGCTTCATTCCCATCATCTGCACTGCAACAGCAGAAAAAAATACTGAGCTGGCCAGGAGAAGAGATGAATTGTGATATGTGCATGTCTAATGCAGTAAAAAGTCCTTTGGAAATGGATTTAGAGAAGTACAGGGACACCCAAGCTTAAAAGATTTGGCTTTACAAACACWGACAGAAAGATGGGCACACTTTTATTAAACACAGGCAAAGAATGATGAATACACATGTTTAGGGCACTGCAAAGACATCTTTCCTGCCTCATGGGCATGCACCTGCCTTGTCAWTGTCAAATGTCAATGTTGAGCCACAAACACCATTCCCAGAGTGGAGATAACTGATCAAGACACAAAGTGCCTGGAGACACCCAGGCATGAGCACCCATTCAGAAACCAACACGGCAGAGCAGATTGCTTACCTCAATTCTAGATCTAATGTTGTTTAAGGTATCTACACATGTTCTGGCACCTAATCCCATACTGGTTTTAGCCAATATGTCAGCAAAATATAAAGGCGAACGAAGAAGATAAAATTACCATTTTTTCTTTCAGGATTTTTTAGTTTGTTTTTCTTGTTTGTGGTTTGATTTTGTTTTTTTTTTCTTACAAGTATCCCGAACAGGCTATACTCATAGAATATGCGTTCAGAAGAAAGAACAAAAGTGAACAAAATTTAAGCAGTCACTTTTGTCTCTACCTATTAATTTCCTTTATATTGAAAACCTGACAACATAACTGAACCAAAACAATATTTTAAATTTAAATAGCCAGAATTTTCATAGTTTTGTAGGCATCATTGCTATGTTCATTAACCAAATTAATCCCAATCTTAAGGAGATTTTAAGAGCACCAAGGAGTAATTGATTTATCATGCTGCTCTCTCTCCCATTTATTAAACTCGTTGTTTCACTCTTCTGCAGTTTACTAGCAGTAAACAAATCACAYGTGAGACCCAATGAAATACTTATTTTGTAGTGTTAATGCTGTTGTCTTTATAATCTTTGATTCAAGGCACAGCCTTAGCTCTTGACTGGCTTTGGTTTACGAGTGGGTTGACCTGGGCCTAACCCTGTCAGCCTCAGTTCTCAGCCAGTCCTTAGGATTATAGGACTCTGATCTGGCAAGTTCTTGAGAGGAAATTATTTAACTGAGGAAGGCTTTCTCTGACAAGTGATAAAGCTCTGTTCTTTTCAGGTTACGCTGGGGATGGGGTTATGGTCAGAATTAATTGAGAGAGACACAGGGACAATAAAAGTCATGTGAGAGAAGGAAAAAAAGAGAGAGAATATAGAGTTTATGGGAGAATTATTGAATAAGAAAGAAGGAGGTGTTGAAGGGAAGCAATCAATTCCCATTTATAAGGTAGAGAGCCTGGCAAACTAATTAGCATTAGGGCTAGATCAATTTTCTTACACCAAGTATTTTATGAGATTGTTACATGGCAGTGTACCAATTAAAACTGATTGGCCTAATTAGAGCAGCATTAATAACCTAGCAGGCAGTGGCAGCAGCACCTTCAGTCCGTGATGTGCTTCACAGATAAAGACACTGAGAGTCATCACAGGCAGCCCCTGCTTTAACACAACATTTTGGTTTGCAGCAAGCCAAGTCTGTGAACAGCCTGCTTTTGTTTCTGTAAAGGAGGGACAGGAAGAACAAAAGCAAATTAGGCAGCACAAAAGGGAGAGACAAATTGAGAGCTGAAAACAGCAGTGTGTTAGAGAGGCAATTAGTGAGAAACAATTATAAAGCACGGGTCTGATCCTCACATGCCCTGAACCTTGGGAAATCATTTACTGGGAGATCACTCCAGCAGTGCTTCAGCTTTCTATTGAATAGAAAGCTTTATGCAGTGCAGACAGTAGAGAAAAACCTGCTCAGCTCAGCAAATTCCAGACCTGGGAGTCTACAAGGAGTGTCCAGGCTTCCAGGCTTCCCTCAAGGACTTAGGGGACCAGCAGTTTCTCACCGGTTGTTCAAGAGAAGYTGCTAAGATTGAAATTTTGATGAGAACTTCCTTTGTAAGAATTTTTTCTGAACACAAAGAAATCAGGATACAATGTACTTTCTTCCCCCCCAGGGGACATTGTGTAGTGGATGCAATCCTGATTTTATAATTTCAGGAAATGAGTGAAACTTCATTAAAAGTATGCTTCTATTCTGAGTGTGAATAATGAGTATGAATAATGAGTTATTAACAATGAACCTTCTACATTTGTACAGTGTATGACAGAAGACAAGTCATCAAATAATATTATAAAYAAAATATTATTTAACTATGTAAAAAGAAGCCAAACCATTATTAAACAAGTTAAAAATTAAGACAGATTCAGAATWAAGCAGAATATTCACCAATGATATTTTGGGGTCTGTTTCCCGTTTAGACTTTAATTGCTGTGATTTTACCATGGTAAGTGAGAAATTATCATGCTCTGAAAAATCAGCATATTCAGGTTTAAAAATAAAGCTTCTGCAGATCAAAGTACTGTGAATTTTATATGAATAAGGAAGATAGGCAAGCTGCTAGGCGAGTAGACAATTAAAAAAACCCTTTAGGAAGTAGAAGTTTGGGTCTGTTTTTTTTAGTTCCAGTCCATAAAAGTTCTGGTGGTAATTGCTGCCAACGCTTTGTTCCTCGCTGGACAAAACAAACMCAAGCACAAAAATTATTTGGTGTTCTGCTTCCAAAAGCTACAGCCTTGAATCCTGTCCTGGCCACTGCTGCCTCCCACAGCAACTGCTACAAAATAGGTCCTTCATGCATTTTATCTCCAAAGGAGATGCAMTTCCAAAATTGCTTCAGCTCTATCAGAATTTTTCACCCCTGTGGGCAAATTCTCACAAGCAAAGCAGTGTAGTTTCAAGATAACGACTGCAAAATAATGTTACTAATGCATCAGAATTCAAGTAGGAACTTATTCAGGGATATTATTTTGCTGTGTTGGTCAACTTCTCCRAGTAGAGAAGGATTTACAGAGAGTTACCCTCCAGGGAAAAAGGAGGAAAGAGGAAAATGGAAAAGCCCATAAAGCATCTACAACAATGACATTATCATGCCTATAATTTGTTTGTCTATTATAAATTAATATGTACTCATTGCTTTTATATAAATTTTGTATAACATAATTCCCTAAATCTGAACACATTCTTGATATTAAAGCACAGAGGCACAGAAGTAAATAGGTACAGCACTTGATTTTAAGTTTCCCAAGTTAAATTAAAATTATTAAGCTTCATATTATTAAATAAAAATTCATATAAAGGGGAGTATTTCTGCAGTGGGGAAGGTAAATCTGCCTCTAAATTATAGTCTGAAATCTATAATGAGTATGAAGAAAACAGGGCAATTAATGGATTTTTGTGTGAGTCAACCACATKGCTCAGCTTTGAGGTCTTTCACAATGCACAGCATCTGCCAGGTGTTACCTATAAAATTTCTGTCTATTTTGCACAAACCTATCTCAGAACTGTGGGGAGATTTGGCAACATCTGAGTAACTCAAGACCTGGGAACTAAAATTAAAAGAAGTTAAAAGCCAAGTGTTGCAGAGAAATGAGCTCTTCTCGCCCTCATACTCTCATCTGAGCCCTTCTATGTTACTTCTGATCAGTGACACAGCAGAATGCACATTCTGAAGCTGAAGCTGATCCTCGAGCTCAGTGTCCCTAAGATCCTGCAGCACTTCCCCCATTCTCCTGGCTCACYATGAAGTTAAATCTTTAGCTTTCAAGGGATTTGGAAAATGTATGTGAAAACCCATCTGTGAGGAGCTTCAGAACCTCTGCTGAGCCCCAGATCCATCCTGTTATTTAAGCATGTTTTTCCCTCAAACAAGCAGCTCTGGGCTTACAGGTCTCTGTTTGGAAGCATGTAATATTTGACACAAACTGATTCAACGACTGCAGAGGCTCCAAAAAACTTGTCATTGCTATACACAGTATGAGAAAAGCATGAATAGAGTGGGAATGAAATAAAATCATCTTTCAGTGGTCTGACTCACTTTTTTTTTGCCAGTCCTATCCTTTGCACTTTGACAAAACTTACCTCAGTAGTTTAGGTTTCTTTGTTCTGTGTGTGTTCAATTCTTTGCCAATCCAGTATTTTTTTCTGCACGTAGTTCCTTCATCCTTGGATGGCCCTACACCTAAATTACCCCTCCAGCTCTCAAATAATTCCCTTTTATTGCTCTTTGAAGTATCCATTATCACCAGTCATTGTGTTCCCTTTTCACTTTTGCCACTCCTTAAGCTAATGAACTTGCATCTAGCAGTTTCTTGCCTCTTCTGMAGATTTTTCAGTCTCTAGTAAGAGATTAGAAAAAACAGCTTTTTCATAGGTTTCATCAAAACCCTTTTTCCTGATTTTCCCCTCTGAGACTGACTTAGAAAAATTGTAGCTCACCCTCCTTGTTAAACTTAGCAGGTCATTRCTAACCCCACATACTCTAAACATTGATTAAGGCACATCACAAATCTCATCAAAACTCATAAATTGTACAGTTTCTGTAAAACCAATCTGGTCTTCAGTCATCTCTTCCTGTCCTGGACATCTGGTCACCCTCATTTGTCTGCCCAAGTATGGATTTGATAGCTGAATTTATGGATAAGTCTCAAAACTGCCGTTCAACTGTAATGGAAAATGATAACACTACTTTTCAGACCAATTTGTGGGCTTGGCAGTGCCAGATGTTCTGGGTAACAGCACAAAAAGTGTCCTTCAACTCTTGGGCTGATCCAAAGAGAAAGGTCTACCCAACCTTTGCTGTCAGCCATTTTCTCACATGAACTTTAATTTTTTTTAATAAGGACCAGAATTCATTTAAGTGTTGACAAATATCACAGCAACACCTGAGAAATCCTTACTTTTGACTTGTACAACAGGGATGCTGTTGGTAGGTAGATGCAGCATTGTGAAGCCTTCCATCTGCTCAGATTTTTTGGAATGCTTTGAAAAGGCAGCTGCCTTCTCCTTCAGCAGTACCCTAAGTGTTTTAAAATACCACAGGAAGGGCATTAATAAAACAGAGGTGCATCAAATGCATAAAAATAAGAAAGTGCTGAGGGGTCTGAAATTTTAGAAACTGYAATCATGTTTACAAGCTTTTGTTTAGTTTTGTTTAAATACTCCACTAATGGATGTTAAATATAGTGGTCCACATCCTTGGCTGGGGAAAAAAAAAAAATCAATCAATGAAGCTTAAATAGATTTGTACCAGTTGTGGTTTTTCCTTTCTGTCCTGAGATTTACATTTCTGRGAGTTTATTTGTCTTCTTGTGGATTTTAAGTTTTGCAAACCATGAGGAAACCACGATGTTTTGGAGTTCACTTCTAGTGCAAGTCTTGCTGCTGAAAACATAATCACCGTTTCACAGAATCTCATTTTGACTGGGCCTTCTTACATGGTCTCACTGCTGAAAGGCAGAATTAAACTTCACACTTTCCATGATAGGCTGTGGGCAACTTGAGTATAAAGCACAACAGAAACCCTTACCTCAGGGTRTTCTTTTCCCTGAAAAATCATCTCCTCAAAAGCATAATTTCTGTAAGAATAAGCTAATTTTGGTGGAACAGATTTTTTTTTTTTAATTTCTACACCCTTGGTATAAATGTTTTGTGAAAGAAGAGGGTGCTTGCAATAGTTTGCCTTAAATATGTACGATTTAAAGAAAGAAAAAATAATTAAATACTGYTAGAATAAATATTTCAATGGACTTCATTCTCACTTTACTGCCCTGTCCAAAAGTGCATTAGAAAGCATCAATATGTTTTAGTCAAATTACAACATATTTGCTACAGGAATCTATTCTGTAAGAGGGAAAAATCTGTGCCTGGCCATAGGAAAAAATATTCCAGCTCAGCTATGGAAAAGAATCAATTTTTATAACCCAGGTTAACTCTATAGTTGGAAATACACCATGTAATATCTGTTATAACATTGCCAAAAACAATGAYCAAATCCTGTACTGGCTGCTGCAATGAAAGGCCAACAAATAAATTCCTTTCAGAACATAAAAGGGAGAATAAAGAAGCCCCCAATATTCATAGAGTAAAGCATTATTTGCAGACCTGGTGCACCAGAACCTTGAAAAACACTCCTAATTACAGCAACAGCAAACTTCCAGACARCTTTCAGGTGGAATTTTCAAGGGCACCAAGTATCCCACAGGACTGAAGAAAGGATCTGGTGAGTGGTTTTGTTTGGGCCACAAGGGACAAAGGCAGCCCTGCACTGGGGCCAGCTGYGAGGCACGAGGATGTGTTGAGCTGAGCAGGTCCCAAATTGTCCCATAGACACAGGTGTTCTGGAATGATGTTACATCTCGGCAGAGGTCCATTTATACCCYGAATTTGGGGTTCTCAGCTGGGGACAAGGGTCTTCCAAAACAGTCTGCATTCCCCACTACAGGAGTGCCTGCTGTTTACCAAGGCACACTGTGTATCAAGGAATTAGGGAAAACCTGCTTCTCCAAAAATATTTATTTGTCAGTATGGAACACCATCATCRCATTTTCCCAGTCCAAGTAGCGGAGATCCTGAGCTTTCCTTTACTGCTAAGTAAAAGAATTCTTAAAAAATATCTAGGAATTTTTTTTGGTTGGTTTTTTTTAAAAATAATTATCTCTAGTATTAAAATCAAGAATTTTTCATTTTGAAAGTGAAACTTCCCCTCGAATTAAAACAAACTAAGCTCTGTTTTTCTTCCTTTCRATTCTACTTGTATTCCCTTTTTATAGCTTAATATAAGAGCGAGAATATTTTATATATTCATGCAACATTTTGTTCTTGAATTTGGGATGGAGTTTTGTTTTTTTTTTGGCTATTCACAGAAATATCAGGTAGAAAGATTAGAAAAGTGGAATAGTAAGAAATGAAAAGAATACACAAATACACCCCAATCACCACCTCCACCACCTCCAGATACTATTTCTGTAGCATAATAGAAAAAAAAAATGAGCACATGGAAGAAACTGTGAAGAGGTTTTGTCAAAAATCTGCTATACATAAATTGAAAAAAGCTTGCAATCAATACATGGTGTGAAAATAAAAATATATAGCCAKGTATAGGAATATTGATGTTCCCTGCTACTTGTTTTGGAAAGCACAACTTAGCGATCCAGCAATACATCAACCTCACCCCAAATAACGAGCAAGAGAGCACTCAGAGGATGAGCCTGTCAGGAATCTCAGTGTGGCAGTAATAATTTTATKAATATTATGTGCCCCATTGGTGTGATATTTATGCCTTTGCTTTACAGTTYCAAGATGTTAATTTTCAGTCAGGAAAACTGGCAATTGCTTTGTACAGCACCATTTAGCAATCTTTAAAGGACAACACAGGTGGGTTTTTTGCAAGGAAATTACACCTCGGGCTATTCTGAACTGCAGCATCTWCTTGTAAACACAGATAATGGAGTGCAAGAGTAAAAAAAAAAGTAACATTTAGTGGATAAAAGCACAAGTTCTAAGGAGTGAGACAAAAACGCAGCAAGGAGTTCCATGAGCTCACTGAATTTCCCAGAGCTATAAGGAACTTGAGACCCCAGGAAGAAAAAAGCTAATAAGCAAGTAATTACCCTAAAAGGTGCAAATGTACCTTTTCTAATGTTCAGAATATTTTATTTTAATGCCTCATCTTTGTTTCCTTTGTTGAATTTCAGTCGCATTATGTTCCCAGCCAAAGGTTACCATTGCCAAATGAAAGAACAATGATTATTGAATACCTAAAGATAAATTAAAGCCTTTTACTCCTGGTTTCCAAATCATGGTCACCACAGGGGCCTGTGCTAAGGCYGCAGTGACAAAGAGATTATGTCCTGCAGTAAAAAGTCAGGTCCCCATCTCTACTTAATTCTGATTTATGCCTCGATGCTTTGAAAATCAGGTGCTAAGTTATGCCTACCTAAAGGAGTTGCCTACACGAAGCCTATGGACTCTGCACCACAAATCTTTATCTGACTATTTTTTTGGAATGCAAAATTTAAAAAATGTAAGCTAAAGATCTTTCCCAAGCTTCTTATAGCACCAAAATTTATGTCAAGCAAACAATAAGAAGCAAAAAAATATATATATACATGTGTGTGTGTTTGCATGCGGACAAAATAAAGAAAATATTACAAAAGGCAATGAAACATAATTAGAGTCAGGACAGACTCTTACATGGGATTAAAAATCTAAATCCCACCCCTCTTCCTAAAAATATACCCTGCTTAAATATCAGGCWGGTAGACAAAAGAATTAAAAAATAAGAATACGAGGCCTGTATAAAGTGTCTGCCCATACGAACTTGCATTTTTTATTCTGCACTGCTGCAACTTCTGTTATCACAAAACCTGCACAAATACACAAGACACCGCCTGGAGAAAAGCTTTCTGAACAAACAGACATATTTGTGCAGTTCCTGACACAAAGGAGTTTATAAAGGGTGTGAGAATTTGAATATTTTGTGTTTCCCTGAAGGTGAGAAATCTTTTATTTTTCTTCTTCAAGAGGACCGTACAGAACCCGATGTTAATTTTCTATGATTATGGGCCTTGGCAGGGGAGGGMGAAACTCTCCACAAAAAAGGTCTCAGATCCAAGTTAATCATCATGCAGCACAGAAATCTGAATACTTTCCAAAGTGGGGATACCTTTTTTCTTATCAATGAATCATTCCACGGGATTATACCCACATCTACCACCATATTTTAAATGTTTATCCCCTACTAAACTTATAAATACCATAAAATTACAGGCTGCATATAATTTAAACRGTATTTGAATAGAAGTTATAATATGTCATCAAACTTTCCAAAACCAGTTTTAAACAATTCTGCTAAGTCTTTAGCAGGGCTGGGATTTTCACCTGTTCTTGCATGATGGGATAGAYACTCATTTATAAGACTACCTTTCCATATATCGGATATATGTGTGAATGTGACACCAAAATAATTTTCTGGGTGCTTTGCTCTTGATTTAATAGAGCACTTTACCTGATGAAMTGCATCAATTCATATCGGTGTCGGTAGAAAATAATCTTTATTAACTTTGTGTTGAAGGTGTAACCTGCAGTGGCACCACAGCAGTCAAAATACAACTGCAAACATCACACTCAATTAAAGGACAGCTCAGTTTTCAACACCTTCTCATGGAAAATAGGTGCTCAAGTTTCAAGCTCTTCATTCCTTCCTCATTATCCTACGCTACAAKATCTTTATCTGTTATTGCTTCAGAAGAATGACTGCCTGCAACTACCTCATGATCTGTCATTATCAGCAGTACTTGTTAGAGGAAAAGAGCTTGAAAAYTTCAGAACAACTTGGAGTCATTTTCACAGTCAACACTTCCGGAAGAATCTTTGAAATAATGACAAGTTTTCAGACTCTTCCATGTGCTTAATAAATAAAACGTAGAGCCAACATTTGCTGGGTCAGGTTTTCTATTCACATTGCAAAAGTTGCRAATGACACATTATCTACTTYTTCATCTTATTTGTAAAGCAGGGGGAAAAAAATCTATTTTATTGAGCTGGATGCTCGCTGCTCTCTCACTAAGGCAGTATTAAGCACCCTCTTCTGTTGCTGGAGCAGAGCTTTAAATTAAATCCCAAATCCCTTTTGTCAGGTGAGGCACGGCCAGAGCAGCCCCCCCTCAGGAAGGGGTGACAGTTTGGCACCCTGGTCCATCACCAGGCATCACTGGCTAATGCATCACTGCTGGCAGGGCACAGCTCTTAYCCACCAGCCAATTTAAGCTTTCTCCCTCCCCCTCCCCATCAAGGGTTTTATTGATGTTGGTTCCTCTAATAAAAATTCTTTTCTAAATCMAATCAACAGCTGTTTTAGTAGGCCAGGAACAAAAAATCAAAGCTTCAAAAGCTTGTTTTTGATTTTAAAAAATCATTCACAGAGTCTGGAGAAGATACTCTCTTTGACCTGTGAGAAAACAAAAAGCAGCTTGGGACTGTTGATTTAAATTGTTGCAAGGAAATTCAAGGTATAGAAATTATTGGCAATCTATCCCTTTCAAATGTAGGAAATTGAAGGACATTRGAGACAGCTGGGGAGTTTAGGGAGTATTCAGTGATTTGAATCCAACTGTATCAGCACTTACTATTTTGATACATCATTTCAGCTTCAATTATTCATGTGCATATACAACATCTGATCTTAGCAAGAAAAATTTGGGCKGAAACAAGACAGGAGCTTTAAAGAAGTGCTCGACATAGAATGAGGGACAGAGTGARCCCCATACTGAGCTCCAAAATACAAGAGCTTTAAATAAAATGTCAAAGAGAAGTGGAAGAGGAGGGAAAAATTCTGAAGGAATTCCAAAATTCTGGAATTTTGAGGAGGAAGTTCCAAAATTCTGATTTCTTACATGATTACATTATCAAAACCTGTAATTCAACCTTTTAGAAACTGTGATTTTTTGACTGAAATGAAATATTAAACCAAAGTATTTCTAAAGCAAGTGAATAGAACAAACATCCGTATTTTCTTTTACCATCTTGACCTGACAGTTCTGCTAAATGTTGGAAAAGAGAATGATGTTACTACTTCAGGATTTCCAAATTGCTTCATTCTTCCATGGACTAGGCAACAGCAAGGACAAAAGTTCATCTGCAAGTATCAGAAATTTTCAAACTACTGGGTATTTGAGTTATCCATTCAATACTCAGATTTATCAGTCAATGTTAATTTTTTTTTTTTTAGGGAAATACGTTAGGAAAATCAGATGAAAATAACTAAAAATTTATAACTTGTTGCCTTTCATGATTTCCTTTCTTTTTTCCCCCCTTTATTTCAGGAGGAAGAAAAAGAAAACAAAAGAAAACTTTCCCATTTTTGAAAAAAAGGGTTAACTAAGAAGAGAACAACGTTATTGTACTTTGGATTTCTCAACAGTGTGCTGTATCAGTGCTCTGCACACAGCCATACACACATTTTGCAAATACAARTACTGAAAGAGCTTCCATTACAACTTATCCACCTAATGCAGCAAACCACTGCAAATGGTTCAATTTTGAGCTGATTTTAACATAGAAAATGCATACCAGATTGCATTACCAGAATCCTTTATAGAAAATTGGGTTATTCTGTTCTGAGAAGAACTATGCAAGTTGCATCCTTAGCAACAAGAACCAGACCTTGTTGTTTGAAAGCAACTAAATCAAGCAAGAAGTAATCACAGTGAGTGTGGGATAGAAAACATCAGTGTAGAGGAGTAAACATACAACGGGCAAATTTGAGCTATAATTTGTTATTTTTCAGTGATATAGGATTGCTATTAAAGAAAATTGCTCCTGTCTTAGTAGCATAACAATAAATGTGAACACAGAAAAAAATCATTAGATTATGTTTTGATTTACAGTCTAACTAAAATTATTTTAAATTAATGGTTCAAGATATTAGAGAAAAATTTAGGGCTGTAGGTTACAGAAACTCATAGTTCCCTGTATTATATACACAATTTGTATGCATGCAAATAYGCACAGCTAGAGATAGATGTTACTAAAATTAGTAAAATATTTATGCCACAAAACTAACTGGAGTTACCCCATGTTAGACAAGAAGGGCAGCTTCTCTGAGCATCATTACTTGAAAGATAAAGAAGCTCTAACAGTGCCTGCACTGTCGTTGTCTAGATAACTACTGAATAATTGCTCCAAACCAAGGCAATTAGCATTTCTTTTATCTTGTATGTATGATAATAAGAGTCATTCTACTTGTAATAAGGTATTTGATTAATATGGGTGTCTGGTAATTTCAGATTATTAATTCCCTTAACCATAAAGAGACACCCATGTACTAGCAAATTTGATGTAAATTGAAGYTGATATAAATTATCTAACACAAATTGAAATTTACAAAAACCATTAAGCGCCACAAATATGAAAATAAATCATACTTGGCAAACCTATGGGCTTATTTKCTTCTTCTATAATTCAGATTACTCAGTGAAAATTATTCAAACTTTTGGCCTCAAAACAATTAATTTAGAGGAAATGGAGGCAGTTCTAGTTGGGTTTCGCTGATCAGCACTCAAGGGTGACCTCCCTGATGGAGCACACATTGCCACTCAGTATTCCACAGGTTTTACTGAGAAATGAGTCTCTGTAGGGATGAAGGATGTTGAAAGGAGCTTGGCAGAAATCATTCTGAGGGGCTGTAAATGTACACAAATTATAAAGTGCTATTACTGAGCTGGAGAGAAGATGGATGTAGAAGGTTGTAGATAATAAAAAAAAAAAAAAATGGTCACACTGGTATGAATCGATTCACTACTCTCCACAAATATTAAAATGGCAAATGTTTAGAAAGAATGTGATAACCTGATCAGAATACATAGCAAATTGGGTTTTATTTATTTAGCTCTAACATTAATTTTCATCCTACCAGAGTCTCAGGACTGCTGTAAAAGTCTAAAATTAGTCACCTTGCTAACAAAGCAAAAAAAAAAACAAAAAAAAAAAAAAAAAAAAAAAAAAAAAAAAAAAAAAAACAAAACCCCAAACCAAACCAAAAAAAAACAAAAATACCCCAACAACAACGAAAAAAACAACTTGAGGTTTAGTGTTTGTTTTAAATCTTCAAAAAAAAAAAAAAACAAAACCCCAAACCAAACCAAAAAAAAACAAAAATACCCCAACAACAACGAAAAAAACAACTTGAGGTTTAGTGTTTGTTTTAAATCTTCAGATTTGGAGTGACTTGGCTCTTTTTTTTAAGAGCACCTGACAAGAGAAAGAGAAAAACCAATGTGAAAGTGTGGGAGGAACCTTAGCTTGATAATGAAAGATGCATTTCATCCTAACTGACTAAGACACCTGYTGCTGCCAACTTTTTGAAGTATTGATATTTTCAATGCTGAAGAACAAGCATCAGGTGTAACAGACTAGAAAATAATTTATGTTTATGAAACAAATTTATATTTACAGRAGCTTTTGTTAACTGAAAAGGCCCCTTTAGCCTTTCTGTTTAGAATTCTGCTCTGAAGCAAATTTTCAAACCAAGGTGTCTTGGTGCAAGAAGAATAAAGTTAAATAGTTTGCAGGTTTTCCTTACTTGATGTCGGAATCAAGTTACAAATCATGGTTATAAGAACTTGAATGGAAGGGACTGGGATAAAATATAGAAATGTATAGTTTAAAAATTGTATATTTATGTACAAAATAGAACTGTAAACTGCTCAAGTCTTACCCAGAGAAGCATCTCAACCTTCACCAAGTGCTGAATAGAGCTCATGGAGGGGAACACAGGTGTTTTATGTAGGTTAATTGAATTTTAGAAACAGCTGGGAGAGAACATTTTTTTTAGCTGGCCAAAAAAAAAAATTATCTTGGTCATTGAGTGCAGCTGAGGATGGTGCAGCAGAGTATGTCTGTGTTTTCTTTCCTGTCCACACACCTACAGTGCCTTTCCATTCCTACAATGCCTTCCATTTAGCGCCGACACTTTCACTGAAATAACACCAAAAAAAAAAAAAAAAAAAGAAAAATTTGTGGAAAAAATAAGTAAAAATACTTCTCCCAACCCATTCAAGCCTTGTTGATCAGATTTCCAGAGAGCAACTCTTCTTTTCCACACAGCACAAAATTCTTTGCTTAAATATATAAACCTGCTTGTGCTGCTTGTTTGAGAGCATGTGATGCTTTTCTAGCAAGGCAGCATTTATTGGCAAATATTGCCAAGGGTAATTGATCAAACGTAATCAAATGGAGATTTCAGGCTGCATCTGGATTTTTTTTTTTTTTTGTGAAACACTTTCCATACATGGCAGAAGAGTTAGGCTTGTTCCAGTCAAACAGAATTCAAAGAACTGAAATCTGCCACATTCAATTCAGACAGGAAAAATAAAATAGACTTCTCCAGACAGCCCTGAAAGATTYGTACCTCCAGCCTCTCCTCTGCCAGGTACCCACCAGGTTATCAAAACTGAGAATTCTGCCTGACAAAGTGAGCACATTTTGTGCACAACTCAGTGAAAGCAGCGAGCCAGGATGCTTTTATTTGGCCAGAGCCAAGGGGACAAGCTGCAGATGACACAAGTTGTCATTACAGACTGGAMAACAGGAATACAGACTTGAGGGTTGAGCTCCCCTGGGTTTACAGGGAATTTTGAATCATTGATRCTGAAAGCTTTACTCAGCCAGGTCTCTGAGTAAGAGCAATACAAATTTGTAGAATAACCCCTCCTCCTGCAGCTCCACTGACATCAGAGAAGCGCCGCAAGGGCTGAAGTGCCACAGTCTGGCCAGGAACCACTTTCAAACCATGGGAATTAGTAGAATTGGCAAAACATTTCTAAATATGAACGTGAGCCGGCATAATTTCACCTGTTTTGTTTTTTAATTATTTTCACACACATTATTAGTAAAATAACTATTAATTGACAAAGCAGTTCAACAATAAAGTTAACACAAATATTAAAAATATTGGTAGAATGCACATGTTTATGACAGAGGAAAATACCTTATATAAATACACATTTAGGATATTTTTTCCACTAATGACATAATAGATCAAAATTACTAAGAGAATTTAATAAGAATTAGCCAGCAAATATTGAWTTTTAACATTCTTAAACTGCTCAMAAAAAAGGGAAAAAAAGACAGATGGTAATTGATAAGAGACTCTTTAAATGTCTAGTAAAATTAGTCCCTACATGTATTCTATAAAAACATCTTTAAAAAGAGTTCTCGTCAGTTTATAATTTCTTCTACTTGCGGAAGAAAACCCAATTTTTGCCTCAGTTCTAGCATTCTGAAAGTCATTTTTCAGAACCAATCAGCACAGTAAGTGGTTGTGAGTAATCTCAGCAGAAACAGGCTATGCGGGTACATTTATTTCCATTCCATGMGCTGAAGAACTGATGTGCAGCTATTTCACCAGCTGCCACCCTGTTCATGTGCTTGTTTAGAGAGAGATTTGAGGATATATTATTATTATAAATTACTATTATTATTATTATTATTATGCTTGTGTTTGGAAAGGTCAACAGTGGAATCTAAAYTGAAGACACAAATGAACTTGCTGTGCCCAGAGCCTCCATGTCCTGCTCCCCACAGGCGTTTCTCTGCTCAGACAACGCAGAATGACCCCAGCCCAGGGACTGGACCTGGCTCTGGCCTGATGTGCAGCAGCCCAGCCCTTTCCTCCAGCTTGTTCAGTTCCCTCCGAATATCAGCCTGCCCTCTGCAGCACTCCCCCACCATGAATTCACACCATGAATTTTCTGTGAATGCCTCTCCAGCCCATCATTCAGGTTGGTAACGGAGACTTCACACAGCATTGGCATCAGTGTCCAGCTCTGGGAGCTGACACTGCTGATCAGCCATCAGTTTGTGCCTCTGATCACGATCTATAAAGTGCCCAGACAGTTTCCATCCAYTTTCTGCTCCACTTATCAAGTCCATATCTCACCAGATGTGGGAGATCCTGCCAAAGACCTTGCTAAAGGCAAGAGAAACAACACACATTGTTCTTCCCTTGTCAACACACCACTCATCTCATTAGAGAGGAAATGACACTGATCAGGCAAGATATGACCTTGGTAAATCCAGGCTGGCTTGTGCCACAAGCCTTTTCCTTTCCTTAACCTAGAAATGGTTATCCCACTGCTTCTTCACGAATGTAAAAGGAACTGAGGTTATGTTTCTCTGATTTTTAGCTTTTTGATTTCTAGAATGACCTGTTCTTTCATTATAAATTCTGCCTAGTGCCTAGGCCTATAAATATGGTCACTGCATCCATAACTGACAAAAAATAGTAACACAGCYTCAACTCTTCACTGACAGTGAATTATGGGGTTTTCTTCTGTGAAAAAGTACAATATAGATGGGACCACAAAAAAAATTATGTRTATCAGAGCAAACTGCTTTTTCTGGCAAAGTTGTTTCAGCAGTATAAGAGCATGTGATTACACCTTCCACTTCTAAATTGTACCAGATAAGCAGTACTGCAAAGAAACACCTTCTGAACAGCTTCAGAAAAATCTCTGTGCAGATTTATATTAAGCTCAAAAATCAGCACGAGTCTGTTCAACATGGCTGAGAGAAGAATTGAGTTGTGGAGCTTAAGGCTTGAGGCTATCAACTGAAACTGAGCTTTAATTAAAATAGATTTGATAATGCACAGTAGAGTTTGAGACGGCTTCAAACACCATTTCAGAAAGCTGATGTGATTTGCCAGCTTTAAAGGGAAGTAAGGGTTCTATAAGGATACCAGAGTTTTTAAATGATGCTTAAAAATACAGAGATGAATTCTGGGTTAACAAACAGAGAGAACAGATCTCCTAAACAAGAGCCTGCTAACAGCATACCTGTGGTGCAGAGAAATTTGCTTGTAGCAGTTTTTTGGGGGCCATTGGCCAACACCGGTGAGTTGAGGGGACTGGAGGGTGATTTCCTTTCCTCCARGAGCAGCTGGCACTACCATCCTTCTCCTGGGGCTCCAGGCACAGCCTGCAGGAGAGRTGCTGCAGTGCTCCATGTGATTTTTGTTAGCAATATTTGGAAGCTTTTGATAATCTGGTCTTATTACACCTAATGGTCACACARTCACAGACAGCCTTGTTGGTTAGACAGAGGAAATGAATAGAAAGTGTTAGAGAAAGGAACAGAAATATTATCTTGCTCACTTCAAAGATGAGAAAGTATTTCTCAATTTCTCAACTCCTAACAAGGATCAATTGGCTGTGGAATGCTGATTTTTTATTTTATTCTCCCTTAAGGAAAAAAAATCTAGAGACTGTACACCTAAAAGGACTTCCTTACTATAACCTTTTCTTAAGCTTCCAGCAAGTATCAGTTTTCTAGCTTTAATCAGAATGATCTGGGGAGGAACAGCTCTATTAAGAGAAACTATCACATTTCCAAGCCGCCTTCCATATAAATATGCATTAAAAAAAAGAAAATTATACCACCAGTGTGTGATCTGATGCAAGAGTCTGGCTCACATATTCAGCCTAATGACAGACTCAGCTGAAAGTTCCAGGAAACCAAACAGGAAGAAATAAAAACTCTGGAAATTAGCTGACCTTCCCTGAGTAAGTTAGTATTACATGATACCTAAAACTATACTTCAAAGACATATAAACCAGGGTCTTACACAAATCTTTCACTCTTAACCTATAACTGCCCTCTCAGCCAGGTTTTTAAATCATTCTGGAAGTACAACTGTGCCTCTCACTTGCTCACTCACTCATCTAGTTACACACACAAACTGAGGATGGGTGTACACTCGCTGTCAGAAACATTGGCTATAAAATGGTACTGTGCAGTTATTCCCCATCCAAAATAATGGCCCAGAGCCTTGAGTCATTGATAAGTTCATTCCTGTGCAAGGTACAGCCTCTTCCCTACCCATTTTTGTCAGAATCCCTAATTCCATACAAGCACAGCTTTTTAGATGTAAATACCTGATAACTGACTGAGGCTCCTTACTTCACTGAACTGACTTAACTAAACCTGGTTGAAACAAAAAAACAAAACAAAAAAGAAAAGATGATTCTTTCAGAATACCTTCAAGAATAATTGAAGAAATTTTCCAGGTATTGTTATGCAAGGATTTTAGCGGGGGAGTGAAGGGCACAAATTTTTCAGGTCAACATTTCTTTCTACCTGTAGGCTTCGCTTCATACTGACCTTCCCTCCTAATCTGCCAAAGTCTGCTATTTCAGCATGGTCAGGATTAGATTCCTTCATTCCTCTGATCACTGGTAACTGCTCATCCTTCCCCACACAGCCCTGCAAATTGTTTCCCAGCTGTTTGAATAACCAAAAATGTGCAGAAAATGGTATGAAGAAGAGAACAGGCAGTGTTCTTCACTTTTAAATAACCGCAACAAGCAGTCCCACAGGACAGCAGTCCACCATGAAAAAACCGCCAGGCACCATCTGGCAAATCTAAAATTAATGCTCAGGGCCCATGGGGGACTCTGTGGGTCTCTACTCCAGTGSCCTCTCACCAGTCTGGTTCTGGCAGAGCAGAGCTCCTCTTGTTTTTTTACAGAGACCTGAGGGGCTTTTAAAGAGGGGTATCTGAAACTGAGCTCTTGCTGCAGCCTCAAAACACAGAGGAGTTCCTCATTGAAACTGGAAACAGCAGCTTCAAGTCTGTGTCCTTTTACAGCAAACAAGCAAACAGGCACTTTCCAGTCAGCAAGGAGCCTTTCCATGGTAAAGCAATTTCCAGCCTGTTAAGAGTTCGCTCTTGCTGAAAATGAGTGCATTCGAAAACCTTGTGTGGAATGTGTGTTTGAAGGYGGGAGTGGGGGTGGGGAAGTGTTTTTCCCTCACCTTTCCCACTCCAGAAACACCCACATCTTCAAACAGCCATGCTTTGAATGCAGGGTGTTTCTGAGAATTTCCTACTCTTACCGCTGCCATTCAGTGAATGACCATAATCTCTGTTTTTAACTTTCACAATAGCAACAGGAAGGGGGAAATCAGAAATGCTCTTCACTTGTACATAATAGTCCTACTGCAAGCCCGAAAGAAATTGTGCCTAAATAAAGGAAAGATGACTAAATTCAGCCAGAGGTCTTGGTTATTTTGCAGATGGATAAGACAAATATTCACAGCTGATTTCTGAGCTAACCAACCCATCTGTCCCAGATCAAAGTGCAGCGTAGCTCTGAGCGGTGTCCCATTAATATACAACCACATCCCCGTGATTATCTGAAACYACAGCAATCAATAATTGTTTAGTCTTAACCTGGCAAAACCTCTGACTTTATAAAAGGTTCTTTACTTCACAACAATGTTATCCTYTAACATTTTCTGTTATCCATTCCAAGTACACACATCCCTGACCCTCAAACCAGCCTAATTGCATCTAAATTTTGCACCAAAATGTGCTACCAGATACTCACAAAACTTTTGATCACTCTCCAAGCAGTCTCCATCATCTGACAGTCTGGTCACCTCAAGCAACCTTTACGCAATTAACCCTTTGGTCCACCTAATTATTCATGCAATGCAGATGCAGCTCAGACAATCAAATTAATCAAAAACTGTATTCAGCTGGACACTAAGGCTGCAGATTGTCCAGTAATTGAATTTCCTCAAGCTGAAGTTCTAGAAGGACTGGAAAAAGGCAGTTACTACCTTCACTCTGTGTTAATGAAGATTTTCATCATTGAAGAGAGATCTTATTGCTTGAGGGCAAAGTTTGAGCATTTTACAACTTCTGTTAAACTTTGTGTGTGAGATTCTGGCTCCTTCACAGTCATAGAACATTTCCAATAATGTTTAATCAATGCTAAGTTGTACAGCCCTCCCTCGAAGTCACTGCAGAGTTAARCACATGCTGTGGAATTGCATCAGCAGATCATCAAAGCAGCTTTTTCTTTGCCCAGACTCCACAGAGGTTAAGTTACTGCTTCTAAATATATAACAATCATTCTCAAAAAACAACATAAATAAAACAAAAAGAAACCCCAACCAAACAAAACAATAATAAAAAAAAAAACCCAACACAAAAAGTAATCCAGGGGCTATGTTTTTATGTCCTTGTCAAATTCATCAGACTGCTTAGCCACAAGTAAATTGTCACTGCTTGTTAATCACAGATACTCCTATCTCAATCTCAAAATTCCCTGAGATTTTGGACATATCTGCTTTTTATGGTCTTGATTGCAAAGGTACTTGTGGCCTTCTATTAAAACAACAGAGTTGCAGCATTTTTGTGATCTATTTGTCGTAGAAGAAACAAATGCATTCACAGGGACTAAAAAGGCAGCATTTTGTGTACTATCCTTCATATGGGGACCCAATGCCAGCCAAACATTTATCTAGACAATGAAATAAGCAGTTCAGTCTGATCTGATAGCATCATTCACATACTAGCTGAAGGCTACACTCCTCATAATTCAATTTATTGCTGATAGAATTTAAAGAAATTGTTGAGCAGAATAAAATTGGGAGAAAAAAATCTCACACCCCACCACAAGGAATGTGATTAAATTAGGAAAATATTTAGATGACAATTATTTTGATCCTTTAGAATATTAGAGAGATGCTTTCTAATGACAGAAATAAAAATCATCGTGTCTGCAGGATTAGGTAGAATAGTTAGCAGAATTATTATCTCCTGGTTTTTGTTTTCAAAGATATTGCTGTTATCAATTTTTAAACTGGTACACAAAGAACAGATCTGTTATAAAACTTCAGAGGAAAAAAACGAACATGTATTACAAAGCCCTTTTCTGCTGTTAAGTAAAAGCCTTTATGGAATAAGACAATACAAGGAAGGATTCACACAGAGAAGGGAAAATTGTTTTAAGACCYGCACAGAGAGTAATCCATCCGCTGTTTTCCGGCACCATTGGCATGGCGAAAGAAAATTGAGGATTGTGTGGGACTCCCAGTGCAGGGCATGCATAGGGCTGGCAAGACCAAGATAGAATTCCATACAGTGAGCCATAAAAATTGGCCCTGTTTATCTGTGAAGTGTTTTTACACAGAAATACAGATGAACGGATAAGATTTGACTCCCAGAGCTTCCTCCCTCATGAAGAGCTACTGTGTCTTCCCCCACCTTTTGTTTCTGAATTCAAATGATCAAATGTTGTCCTAGGTCACACTATCCTCAGGCTCTGTGCCCACAGAATGCACTCTTGGATCACTTTTATTCCTGTATTTATACGGATCAATAGCCTTGCAAAAGTCAGAATCAGGACAGGAGTCCTTTAGAAAAGGAACCACCTCTTGAAGTTGCTTTCCTGCCAGGATATCTGGGACTAATTTTTCTATAATCAAACCAATATTCTGGTATGTATTTAATTGCCAAACTTATAAGGAAAATCTGAGCAAGTACATGAATTTAATCAGTAGATGCATGGCACAMAAGASTGAGCTGCTGCATGAATCTTTGCCCAGAAGCAAAAAAGGACAGACACTGACCTGTAGTAACTGTATTATAATCACTTCTAATAAAGCAAATTTACCTATGGAAATGGAATTAAACCTAAAGAAGATTAAAAACAGACCAAAAAAAGAAAAAATAAATAAATAAAAGGAGTTGCCGAAATGCTATCATTATCCTCTAAGCAGAAGTGTATGATCAGATTCTGAGCTTGCCATTTTAACGAGAAGTGCCCACACAGGAGGCAATAGAGCTCTAAAATCAATGTAAGGAAGGTCAGATTAAGAGCCTCCTCATTTGCTGTGCAAGGTGTTACTTGGTTAAGACATTCATGGTACCATGGATCGATCATCCCTCAGCTGTGACATTCTGTGCCTCACTGAAAAGCTGCACTGAACAAGCCCTGGCAGGCTGACACTTCATCATGGAGCAGCAGTTAGGGAAAGTCAGGCCATATTTTTCATTTCCAAAAGCAATAATCAAAGGACCATCCAAACTGTTAAGAATCTCTGGATTAGTTTTCTTCACCTGAAAATCTGGCAGTCTCAGCACCAGAACCTTTGCTTCCTTGTGGGGAGGGAAGGGGTGAYTTTTTGTTTGCTTAGAGAGCATTTGGAGTTGGTTTGGGTCTTGAATGAAGTTCTCTTGCTCTTGTTGGTTTTGTATTTACAATACCTACTTAGCAAAGCACAGAGAGAGAAGAAACCAATTACAAACGCGAGGGACAAGAGAGGGTGACAGTTTCTGGCTTTCTTCTTCCTCCCTTCCCCTTCATCTGTCTCATGCATTCAGTTCCAGAGCACACAAACCCTGCATTGCATTCACTTCTCAACTAAAAACCAAGTTTGACTTTCAGCCATCAGCCTCGCCAAGGGTAACAGAGAAACAAAGTTATCTTTGTGGGGGACTCAGGTCATCTCTCCCACTGCAGTAGTGGGGAATGACAGCTCAATTTCTGCATCCTGTTTTGTCTTCTTGCTCCTAACAGCTCACTCCTCAGAAACTCCCACCACTGAGGCTGGAGAAAGACAAATTTCTTTTCCAGATCATCCTTCCTGACAGTGCTGCTTTTCAGACCTAGAAACTATCTTCTGGTAAATCCTCACTTTGAAATGTAATTCGTTTATTGTCAATAACACAGCTGCAAGTCAACAACATTAAATGAGCAACACAACCCCGAAGGAACAGCAGATCCCTCCCAAAGAGGATTCCTATWACAGACAAGATGCAGAAATGGGAAGTATTTCTTACCATTTTTCTGCAAGTAGCCCAACCTGACTACTTTTCTTTRCCCAAAGCACAAAGTTGTATGATTATGGGGAAAAAAAAATCCACTACAACACAATCAGTGTGCAAACCCAGGGCTCTCTCAGCAGGAGAATTCACCTGGAATGGTTTGAAACCCCCAAATCAGGCTTTACTTCTCACATTTTGGTAGGATTTTTTTGGCAAGAAAGAATGGAATCATGGATGAGCACAGCACCCTAACTGAAAGGTTTTCATTTCAGGGCATTTTGGTATAATAACAACTCTGTCTATCCAGAGCTTGCTTATCAGGCTGAGGGTTGACCAGATATCTAATAATTGAATCAGAAAGCTCAATGACCTTTCCTAAGATCACTCCTCATGAGGACAAAACAACAGTCATTTGGCCCAGCCTCAGCAGCAAGCAGAGAGTTTGGTTTTTTTTGGTTGTTTATTGTACTTCAGAGCGACTGCTGTGGGTCACTTGCAGGTAAATTATTATAAATGCCAGTTGTTTTGCCCTGTCAGGGAAAACAATAAATGCTGTTGTAGCTGTGCACTAACACTTGTGAGACAAACAGGTTTAAATTAGCGTTGTTCAAAATTTTGAAATGTATTGAGCAGCTGGGGAAAAAAATACTTTTTTTAAACACATCCATATTCAAGTCAGGTCGTTGTTTTTTTAAAGAACTCAACATATGAAGTCAGAAGTGCTAGACGACCAGAATGGCTTTTCTCCCTACATTTCTTCCAT